>NC_083095.1:84001612-84257519 GCF_949774975.1 Lagenorhynchus albirostris
TGGAGGCAGGGACCATTCCCTCGCAACTGCAAGGGGCCACATCAGCCCCAGCAAAAGGACACTTACACTGGTCAGCATTTTCTATAAAACCTCACTCTGACCCACCAGGCAGTGCAGAGACTTTACAGGGGGACAGTGATGACCTTTATTTTTTTACACCTGTGGTTTCTCTGTGGTTAAACTTTCCCCCTCGAAGTGCTGCCTCAGTCAGCAAACACTGGGACCTTTCAGCCTGGCTCTGGTTTGCCTGAGTTTGCCAAGCACTTGGGCCCCGGGCCTCTGGCTAACGGTGTGAAGTCAGGGCTGTGTTCTCTGTCCCGTGGACTCAGTGGGGCCTGGGTCTGTCTGAGCTGGAGCTGCTCCGCACCTGCTCAGGCCAGGCACTCAGGCTGCCCAGGACCTGGGGGCGGCCTCTGCGTGCTCAGAGAAGCAGGCCCAGGAAGCTCAGGTCAGCTGGTTTGTTCATTGTTCTGGTCTCTGACCCCCTTGCACCCGGAACCCAGCCCACTCACCCCAGGGCAAATAGCAATGAACCAGTCACCTTGCTCAAGGCCCCTGCTGCTTGCCTGTCCACCCAGCCCCTGAGGCTCCTGAGTACTGCAGCGGTGGCAGCGGGGTTAAAACCGGGAGGACTGGTTCTCTGGTTCAGTCCTGGCATGGGGCCTCCAGCCTCCATTTTCTTTCTTCCGGCTTCGAATGAGGCTCCGTATGGAATTGTGCAAGAAGGCACGGAGAGTGCAGGGAGCCGGGGACCAACGGTGCATCCAGAGCACGGTCTCGGGTCAGTGGGGAGGAGCGCAGAGGAGGAAAAGGGCTGCCCCAGAAAGGAGCTAGCCGCCTTGGACTGCTGTAGTACATTCAAGCCAAAGGGAGGCCCAAAGAATGTTTAACGCAGCCTTCATAATTTCATAGAGGGAAACAGAACCCAGAGAAGGTAAGTGGGGTCCTAAGATCACAGAACTAACTGCTGACAGAGTCAGCTTCAGGCCTGGAGGTCCTCGCCTCCCAGTCTAGGTTGCCTTTCCATCAGCAGTATTAGCAAACGCACCCCCAAGCAGGGACAGGTGAGAGCTGCCAGGTAACAAGATGGCTTGAGAGAGGCGGCCTGGCCTAACACAGTAGGAGGACAGGTCCCCTTACTCCTCTGTGCCTCCTGCCCACCCCTAGCCCCTGCATCTCGATGGACCTGGAGCCCCAGCTCAGCCCACGCTTATTCACCAGCGCCTCCCAAGGAGAGGCCCGGCCCACTCCTGGGACCCAGCCACTCTCTGATAAACAGATCCAGCTAGTTTGTAAATGGATAGACTCAATTTCTTGTCCCAGGAAGCATTTTACATTTTAAACAGAAGCCTGTTAATGTCTTAAGCCAAAGGAGGGGGTAATGATAATAGTATCTAGGGACGAAAGAGATTCTGGGGCAGACCCTGAGTGGGAGGAACACGGGAGACCTTTTACCTCAGGTGGTCTTTTCACCAGTTATATATCATGACCCCAGGCAGGAATTTAAACACCCACCATCAGAGGTCAGATCCCAGAAGCAGGTGGCCTGTTGTCTGTCATTTGTCTCCCTGACCCCAGGCACGAGCTGGACAAGAAGTCTTTTATATTCCACTATAATGGGGTTTGTTGGAAGATGGGGTGTCAGGGGTCAGGCAAGGTGGAGAAAGGTAGAGGTCTTGGACCCTGGGAAAGGGTGGAGCCAGACCCAGGGGCAAAAATGCAAGGCCAGGCAGTTAGCAAGCATGTGCAGGGCTTCTGTAGAGGACAGGACGGTCAGACAGGAGGAGGGGCTGCCTCAGATGGTCCATCGTCCCAGCAAGAGCCACTGGGGAGGGCGGGGCAGTGCACACCAGGACCCTTTGCCTCAGGGTTCACATGAAGTTCCCACAGGCCCACCCCAGGGCAGTCAAGGTGTGGTCCAGAGATTAAAGAAGGAAAGACCCTGAGAAAGGATGGCAGTAGATGCCTGCCCCACCCGCTACCCTAGGACCCTCTAAGCAGAGCCCAGCCCAGCCAAGTGGTAGTTAGGTCATGCCTTCTAACCCAGGGCAGACGCAGAAGGTGGAGTTCCACAAGCTCTGCAGCAAGTTCCCACGAGGCCACGTGGCCCAGAGCCTGTGAACTTCGTGCATTTAGAGCTAAGGTGTTCCCCCCAGATGGTTGTGGATGGGGCTTGGGCAGCCAACATCATGCTTCCTGAGACTCTCTCCTTCCCTGGACTCTGGCTGGGGCTCTTACCTGGTCTGGCACAAGCCTTCCACTCCCCCAACTCACCTGTCCTTCCTGAAAGTCAGGCCCTGGGCTCCAGGCCGTGGGTGCCAGTCGCAACCCTGCCCTGGCCTTAGACTGGGGGCAGCTGCTGGAGGCTCAGAGCAGAGAGGAAAGGACGATGAAGGGCATCCATTCAGGAAGCTTCCCAGCGGTCAGTTCTGCCAGCAGAAACGCCAGCCAGAGAGCTGAATTGCCAGCAACAGACAGTTGGATGGAACTCTGGAGCCCATTAAGAGCAGGGGCTGCGAAGTGATCATAGTGAGAAGATATTAAAGGAATTCATCATGTCTCTAAAATGAGCGTCCTTAGCACAGAGGTAGCTCCTTCTGTTGTCACCCTCCCCAGCGTAGCTCATGCCCCCTTGCACCCGGGAAGGGCGCCGCAGCTTGCCCTGTCCCTGCTTTAGCTCCTTGAGGTGGGTGGACAGTGGCTTCTGCATCTGGGTGGCTCACCCAAGGTCACCAGCCAGGTCCCTTTGGGACTGTCAGGCAAGTTCAGCCGCCAGTGTCAGTTTTCATTTAGGGGAGACAGGCCTATATATTCTCATTGGCACAGGAAGCCTAGTACATATATACACTTGAGAAAAAGGCAGAAAGAGGCTGGAGGCTTCTGGGTGTGGTCATTTCCTTCTGCTGAAGTTCAGGGTGGCAGAGGGGCACATCTGTCCGGCGGCCGGGCAGGAGAGTCCAGTGGACTTTTCCCGAACACCTAACTGGGCCCAGATGGTGCTGCCAGCTGGAGCTGGGGTTCTCTCTCCAGGATCTGGAGTGGATAGACCTGTTGCGTTGATTTAATAGCAAGTTCTCCTGGAAGAACCCTGGGACTCTGCCCCCATGGCACACTAAACCGGACTCCATTGCTCCCTATGGCAGCTGTGTGCAGGCATGGAGTGGGGGAGGGGAGTTTCCTCCTTGGTCCCTTCAGCAGCTGTGAGGGCCGAGGGCCAAGAACTCTCACCCTGTTTGGGGGTGCTGGTCCTTGGGGCCCCTGTACCCCAGTGCTCTAGACCTCATCATTCCACCACCTTCCCAAAGGAGAGGGGCACCCTCTCCCCCGCTATACACATCAAGAAACTAAGGCTGAGACACGCTGGAAGTCTAGAAAGGCAGAAGGGCTCCAGTCCTGCAGGAGCCCACGGTCTCTGCAGCTAGATTCTACCTCCTTCCTGCCTAAGGACCCCAAGGGCTTAGCAGCCTCAACTTTCTCAGGTCACGCTCCCAGAACCTGAGAGGTTCGCACCTGCCTCCCAGCCCCAGCAGCAGAGAGATGGATGGTCCCATCAGGGTGAGGGGCACTGGCCCAGGCCACCCCAAGAGCAGGAAGGGACAGGTGTGGGACAGCCCAAAAGAGAGGGGGAGGAAGGGATCTGCTCCAAAGAGTGCCTCTCTCCTAGGGCTGGGGGCTCAGGGTGAGTGGGCAGCTACCCCCCTGGAGCCCAGGCCCCAAGGGGCTCCTCCAAGCAGGTAGCAAGCAGGTGTGCAGCCCCACTTCCCCAGCAGTGCCTGCATGTGGGCCTGATGGCGCCTGGCCCATTCTGGGTCTGTGAAGGACAGATGGCTTGATTCAGGGACTTCAGGCAGGGTGCTGGCTCATGACTCAGTGAGAGGGTGGTGGAAACTGAGGCCCCCCTCTGCCCCTCATACCCAGTGCCATGTGGGCGTCCTCATGCCCTCATCAGAAATGGAGGAGGGATATCCCCACCCCACCTCCCGACTTCTCTGTGTCGCATGACATACCCGTCCTGGGTGGCAGGCAGAGTTGGCACAAAGAGGCAAATTACCCGCACCTCCCCCACCAGCTGCTCCCAGGGACCTGACCCCACACGGTCAAGTCATATCAGACAGTCCCTGGCACCAGGAACCTCTGAGCAGGACAGAATTAAGAGAACGGACTGGGGACAGATACCCTTGGGTTGAAATTCCGGCTCCACCGCTCAAAAGCTTTAAGACCCTGAGCTGATTCCTTAACCAGTCTGAGCCTCATCTGTTTCCTCATCTGTAAAATGAGAATAATAACAGTATAGTACTTCTGTCCCAGGGTGGTTGTGAAGACTTGAGTGATGACACGTGTAAATAGCTTAGCATGGGGCCTGGCCCACCTGAAGCATTCAGTAATCGGCAGGCATTATTATTACTATTATTAGAGAAGGGCAGTCATCCAGAGAAAGGACGCTGAGGAAGCTTTTCAAGTCACAGAGCAGAAAGGTGCCAGGAAAGGATAATGTGTTTGTGTTTCTAAACCACAAGTTGATCTGTATCTTTCCTCTTTGGCCCTAACCCGGGTTCTCAGCCCTGGCTGTAGGTACTCAGATGTTACAACAGGCCCCAAGAGCCACAGGCTGAGAGCCAGGCAGTGCCTGCCCTGCCCATGTGCCCTCTCTGACAGCCTCCCAGACCAGAGCTGGCAGAGCTCCGAGCGCCATTGCCCACAGTGAAATGCCACTTCTCAGTGCCCCTGTCCAGCACTCCTGCCCAATTTGTGCAATGGCAGTGCGTGGACAACGCCCTTGACCAGAAGGCCTATGCCAGCTGCCAAGGCTCTTCAAAGGAGGGTGTGCCTGGTCCCTCTCCCTGCACTTGGCACGGCAACCTGGGAATAGGCCAGAAGGAGGCATGTGGATGCTGGAGGAGAAGCTGTCTCTAGACCGTCCCTGCCACTTCCTGAACTGTTCTGCCCCCTCCTCCTGGGCAGGGCCGAGTTGGGTGTGGATCAGAAGAAGATGGAGACGGGGGTGGGGGGAGAGTCACACACAGAAATTAATCACTCAGGACCCATTCTGCACATCCCAGCCATTCCAATATGCAGACGGTCATCCAACCCTCTGCAGCCGACCCGCCGTAGACCCACCTGGAAGGGCAGAAATGTGGGGTTGTGATGCACCCAAGAGGCCCCCTACTCTAGTCTGGTATGCACTATGGGAACCTTTTCTCTAGCATATCTGACTGACAGTTATCTGCTTCTTGAATACATTCAGGGATGGGGGATTCATTACCTCCTCAGTCAGTCTTATTTGGGAGTCCTGTCTCTCTCAAGGCACCAAATGCCATTGCAGCTCTCAAAGGTGAGAGGCCCCCAAGGTACCCTAGACTCTCTCCCTTTGGGGTAAGGAGGGGACTGGGTGTGTAGCCTTTTTGGGATACCCAAGCCTGAATTAAACCAAATTAACTACCGTTCATTTCTGATAATATTCTAATGTTCACACTTTATTGTAGTGTAACAGTTCAAAAGTACTGCTTGGAGCCGTGGTTCTGGTATATAAGGTATTTGTATCGAAAGGAAATAATTCATGTGTGTCGGTAAAAAATAATTGAGGGTGTTGATTCTAGGTTCAATAAAGTAATGCATTTCATTCTAGCTTTGGTTCTTGGTTCATTTCAAATCCTCAGCAGCCAATTCCCATACCCACCCCCCAACCCAGCACAACCTCCTTCCCATAGCCAGCGCGTCTCCACCTGGCATCACCATGCCTTCCCCGGGAGGCTGAGGACATCAGGGCTTTGGATGCAGCCAGGCAGGGTGCAGGCCTGTTTGGGGTAGTGAATTCCCACTGGCCACCTCAGCTCTGTTTGGTGGGAGCCTAGAGTAAACTGTGCATAAGCAATTGAGCCTATAATGCAAATTCTTTATCCATAAATTGCACTGATATGTCTAAAGAATCAGTGAATAAAAACAATACATGGCAATAGTGACCTCAGTACCTAAAGTTTGAGGTGACCAACAATGACAGAAATTCCTCCACTTCCTCCTTCGGGGCAGCCATCTGAGGTCTAGATATACTGAATTTCCATGCCAGACTCCCCTCAGCACTCGGGTGGACACAGCCCTCCCTGGGGACCTGGAAGTCTTCCCACTTCCTTGTTTGGGGAAGAGACAGATGGCCCCTGCCCTCCTCCACAACATATAAACACAGGAGAAACCACCCTCCAATCCAGAAGCAGGGCAAAGGGCAGCCCAGAGTGAGCCACTTGGGACAGCCATCCTAATCCTAGGCCAGGACACTGCTGGGGACAGCTAGGAGATGCTGACTCTGGAACCGTGCCTTATCCTCTGTTTGCAGGTGCAGGGCTCCTGGAAGCTTTCTTTTCCTAGAGGTCCCTTACAATCCTGAGGCCCGAGGGCTCTCAGTACTGATCAGGGTCTGACAAGGGCATTGGAATCTCTTTAAATCCCACTTTTCTGCCTGCACAAGGGGGCTAACCCAAGACAGCCGTAGGGCCTTGAGCGCGATGGGACAGGATAGGCCAAGGTGGTAGGTTTCAGGATTCCAGCCGGGCTCTCCAGGGTGGGCGGGCGGGACGCGCCGCCCGAGTGTGCGTCGGCAGTGCAAATTAAGGAGCTAATTACACAGAGGCGCTCGGCGGACAGTCCAGGTCAGGCCTCTAGGCCGCAGCCCAGGGTCCGAGGGGCCACGTGTACGTCACAGCGGGCGGCCGGGGCCAGCACCGGAAGGCAAAGGGCCGGCGGGAGCCGGAGCCGAGCGGGTAGGGGGAAAGGGTTGAGAAAGGGGGTGCCCCTCGGGCAGGGAGGCTCCTGGCCGCGGCCCCTGCGCCCCTCGGCGGCTTTTCCCTGGCTCTGCGTTCGCGGCGTCCTACCTGAGGCCACACCCCGAAATCAAACTCGCGGCAGGTGAAGCCGGCGCTGCACAAACATGTAAGCGCGGCCTCCCCCCGTCGTTCTCGGAGCCTCCCGGCGGAGGGCGGGCCGGGCTCCCGCGGCCTCTCCCAGAGCTCCGGGCGCTTCCCGCTCGGCAGGTGGGTGCCCCGACCACCGGGGTGCTGCAAGCCCTGCCCGGGTAGGGGCCGGGGCGGGGAACAGGCCTCCCCTCACGCGCGGCTCCCGGTTCTCGGGTGTTAATTCCCCGAAGTGCGGGGCCGCCGGCGCGGGCCGAGGGAAGTCGGCGGCGCCGGCAGCGGACCTCGCTCCGCGTGGGCGCCCGGCCCTCGCGCCCAGGCTGGCGGGGGGCTTCGTCCCAGAGGGCGCCTCACTCGGGCGGCCGAGGCGGGGCCGGTGGCCGCGCTGGGTCGGAGCTAGGAGAGCAGAGTGGCCGGCAGCGCTGAGCCCGCTGTCCCCTCGTCCCCGTGCGCCCTGCGCGGAGCCCGCCGCCTCCGCTGCTCGCTCGCACCTGAGAAGGTGGCTCAGCCGGAGGCGGGCGGCTGGGGGTGGGGGGCGGGGGCGCGGGTTCCCAATGCTCTGGATTCCGGCCAGTCGCGAAATCCGCGGGGACACTTACTACATCGGCCACAATGAATTTCTGACCTGTTTCCACCCAGGCCTCGGAGGACCGGCCCGCGAAGGTCCCCAGTTCCCTCTCCTCGGTGCCTGAGAGCTCTGCCCACTGAAGAGTGAGGAGTCCGGAGAAAGAGGAGGCAGGGAAGGCGGCCCGGAGGTGAGTAGCCCTGGGAGGGTGTCCAGGGGCCTCTCGGGACCTCCGTGAAGGACAGGCCGGGACAGTGGGCGGGCAGGTGGCCCTCCTGGGCTGCCCCGTTCTCGGTACTGTTAGGCAGTGGTCCCTACTAGGTGCCATTTCTCAGTCCTTAGTGGATGTGTCTTGTTACTTCACCCGCCTCGGCCCACTGGAGGCGCGCACGGCTTCAAATGCCCCGCCCTGGCTCCTGGCCTAGCCTCCGCCTGTCCTCCCGTCCGCTGCCGGTCAGGGGCGAGGCAGTGTCACCAAGGCCAGTGCACTAAATTCTTGTTTGGGAAAGAGGCTCCCAAACAGGAAGGGCAGAAGCAGGCCCAGCGTCCGTGTCGAGCAGACCAGGAGGCAGCCCCAGCCAGAGGTGCTGCTGGGCAGATCCCAGCCTGCCGTCAGCTCATTCCCCAGCTGCCCAACCTGCTAAAATCTCTCCAGCTTTGCCCACACCCAGTGAGTGGCATCCACCCCGGGAGCGAGATGCTGCTGGGAGCACCAAGGGCTAAGACATGAGGAGTTCCCAGGGTGTAGTCTGTGTTTTCTGTATCTTGCCCCATTCTGGTACGAGCTCTCCTCAGGCCATATATAGGACAGGGGTAGAGAACACATTTGGAACCAGAAAGAGCTGGGTTCGAATTCTGACATTTTGCCTTTGATTCCTTAAGCAAGTTTCTTTACTTCTCTCCCAACTTTAATGTCCTTATCTATAACATGGGGGTGATCATGCCTTCCTCATAGGGCAGTTGTGAGAAGTCACAATGATAACTGATAAAGGAGAACAGCCCCAGCAGGAGGCTATCTGCCTAGCCTCCAGTTTTGGGAAAGGTTAAGCTCCCCGAGCCCTCCTCTCTGGGAGAACTTTGAGAATGGTCTGGCTGTGTGGCAAGAGATTGTGGAGGACATTAGAGCAAAGCAATGGGAATAAAGTAACGGCAGAGGGTCTGTGCAGGGTGGGTAGTAAGGTGGCCCCAGAGAAGGGGCCATTTCTGGAAGGGAATCCCACTTTGGAAGCAGAAACAGCAGCGTGCTCTGGACACATCACACAGCTTCATCTGTCCATAGGTGACCCTGGACACACTGTTACCACCTGTGCAGCCTGGGGCAGAGAGAGAGACTCTGGCTTGAGGCTTCCAGTCCTATCTCTGCCCAGAGTAGTTGTGTGACCTGGGGCAGGTCATTTGACTTCTCTGGGTGCGCTAGGCATGGTGCAAGAGCTTGGAGCTTGGATTTGATTCCCAGCTGCACACTCACCATATCAGACAATTACTTCTCTCTCAGCCTCAGTTTCTTCACCTGTAAAATTAAGCTCATAAAACCTACCTCGTAGAGTCGTGACCATTAAATGCAGTAATGAAAAGCGCCTAGTACAGTGTCTGACACATGCGAGGCACTTTATACACGTGTATGTGTAGCTTCCCTTTCTCAGCTCCTCCTTCCTCTCCCCAGTCACTTGCCATTCTTAAAACGCACCCAGTAAAACAGGTTTGGCCCATGTCACTGCAGTATTGTGAACTTGGAGTGAGGAGGGGAACAATATAGTGATACAGAAGGTTAAGGGCTGTGAAAACATAATCTTTTTGTGACTAGGGGACTTAATCCTGTGACTTGGGGACTCTGGAGATTCTTTCTGGCTAGGCACTGAGGGCTCTGTGATGAGGTCTCGAGCCTCTATATGTGGAAGCTGTTGAAAATCTGGGGTAGGCTTCCCTGGTGGCGCAGTGGTTGGGAGTCCACCTGCCGATGCAGGGTACGCAGGTTCGTGCCCCGGTCCGGGAAGATCCCACATGCCGCGGAGCGGCTGGGCCCGTGAGCCATGGCCGCTGAGCCTGCGCGTCCAGAGCCTCTGCTCTGCAATGGGAGAGGCCACAACAGTGAGAGGCCCGCGTACCGCAAAAAAAAAGAAAAAAAAAAAGAAAATCTGGGGTAGTGAAGAGGTGGCTGGCCTGCAGCTCTCCCAGTCTTCACTCCTCCCTTGGAGATTATGCCATGCCCAGGAAACCCCAGTGCTGCGGACTGGGGAAGCGGTTAGGATTCCAAGTACAGTGAACAGAGGTCAGAGGGCTGCTCTGGCTTGAGCCGCTGCCGGGCGGCGGCAGCACAGCACTTGCAGGCTGGAGCTGGGCCCAAAAGGCAGGCCTGAGTCAACATTGACCTTCCCTAGCTGGCCAGCCTAGCTCTTCGGCCTCTCATTCAGCTGGAGTGTTGACACAAGTGATTGAATGAGACTTATTATCATATTCTTTTCAACAACAGCCCCATTATCTTTCCCCTGGGGATTCACTGGGACCTGTAGTGTGGGAATGACAACAAGGGTGGGGAGCCCGGACATTTTGGCGTGTTCTGTGCACAGTGCCCCCGGCCCTGCACACTCAGCTTCTCTCTGGGCCACTGGAGTGTGTCAGAAGGACCTCAGGGTACTGCTCTACATCCCGGGGATGCTCCACACTTCCACACAGCGGCCCTGGGAAGGTCTTAAGTAGTGCCTGTGGGCAGTGGCAGTAAGGGCCACAGCCTGGGTCTAGGCCCCATCCACCCTACAGGGGACAACTGGGCAGAAGAGCAAATGAAATTCTCTTCAGGCCCTTCCCCTGGTATATTTCTAGGGGACAGGAAGAGTGCTGGGGTGCCACCTCTCATGTCACGTGAAGAGGGCAGATGGCAGGCCTGGACCCCTGGTGGAAGCTGAGGGAGGACAGAGCTCAGCCCCACATGAAGGATGAGCTGTGAGGGGACAGAGAGACAGAGGGCAGGGGCCTCCGAAAGGGGGAGGAGCCCCCCATCACTGAATTCATTGGAGCAAGGTGAGAAGGGCGTGGACCAGCTCCTGTCGGGAATGCCACCGAGGGATTGAAAATTGGGCAGGGGCGAAGGGGAGGCCATACCCCATCAGTAAGTCCCACAGGTGGGTGGTGCAGGTCAGGATGGGGTCTGGCAACATCTATTTGGAAAAGCCAGCTAAACTGCACGAGAGCAAGGATTTTGTTTTGTTCACCATGGTCCCCAGAGCCTGGAGCAGAGCAGATGCACAGCAAATTAATTTATCAAATAAGTGAATGAATAATATAATTTCATATTTAAACTAACTCCAGAAACTAAAATTTGAGAAAGATCTTCCTGGCTGATGAGAATATTCCAATGAAAGACTGGCTTCTGTCCAGGATATTCTCAACCAGGGGCCTTCGAGGCACATTCCTTTTCACGGAAAGGTGTGGGATGTCAGTTCCCAAAGGGCATTATGAAGAGGTTGGGCAGCAGACCTCGGGGTGGAAGGGCCCAGCTCTGGAGGTGGCAGGGTCCTCCATCAGCCCCTCTGTGACTGGATGGTGGCAGTAGTGGGGGTACCTTTGTAAGTGCTCTAGGACTCAGGGGCTTACCTCTATCTCGATGTCACAGAGCGTCTTGCGTGGGTCTGAGAATGACAGGCTGGGGTGGTGGAAGGTGACAGCTAACTGCAGCCTTGTTCACATCTGGATCAGACTAACAGGGGTCTTCCCCTTCTTTGCTGCTCCACTTGGGCCAATCACTTAATCTCTCTGAACAAGGATTTTCTCATCTGCATAATGGGTACAGTCATAGGCCCACCTCCCCGGCTTGCAGCGAGGATTCTGTGCGTAAAATGCTCAGCCCAGAGCCTGGTGCTTATACTAGGCACTCCCTGAGTGACAATTACAAAAAATACCCAAAACAGCCCCTCCAACTAGGACAGATGCTGTTTCTTTCCTCACTGTACCTGGAGACGCTGGCAGAAGTGAATAAGTCCATGCCCCTGTTGGCCCCGGAAACGCTGAGGCTTAGAAAGGAAGAGTGGGCCAGGATCACAAGCGGAACTCAGGAACGCCACGCCCCAGGTCCACGCTGAGCCCGCACTCAGCCCTGACAAGCCGACGGTGCCTCCCTCAAGGGGGGCATAGGCATGCACCCCACTCTCACTCTCTGGCCCTCAGAGGGAGCAGGGCCCCAGGTGCAGCTGCCTTCTCTCTTCCCACTCATCTGGAAATGGAGGGGAATCCCACCAGCCTCATCCTAACAGACAGTTTACATCCCAGAACTCACACAGCCGACCAAATCCTCCTCCCCTCAGAGTGGCTGCAAGCTCCTTCAGACTTGCTGTCTGGAAACCACCTTCCCAGCCTGTAGGGCGTTCTTGTGAATCCCTTCAGTGGGCTGAGTGTCCTTTCCTTGAAAGGAATTCGATGTGTGGGAACAGCCAAAACTCACTGGAAGCCGGATCTAGGCGGCAAGGCAACCTCGTTGGACACCAGCTCTTCTGGTGAAAAGCAGAGGCCACAGGTTAGGAAAACACTTGATGCTGGCCCAAGATGGGCCCCAAAATTGATTCCCAGGAGGACTTCTGAAAGTCCTGGAGCACATCTATAACAGGCGGTTTCACTTCCAAGGGTCTGCCTCAAATGGCAGTGCTCACTGGAAAGTCTGTGCTCTGGTTTGAGGTTTAAGTGCAGACTCATTTCTCCATGGTTCTGGTTGGGGAACCAACAGCTTGGTGGCCCTGGAGCCCCAGGCCCTGGCGGACGGATGTTTCCTCCCCAAGAGGAAAAGCAGTTTGAGGGGGTGACCCACCCAGCACAGCTATCTGCTGTCCCTGTTGTAGACCCTGGACCAGCTGAGCCACAGTGCCTGGTCTGGGGGCCCTCACCACCCAGACCCCATGGTACGGTGGGACACTAGCACAGGCCTGCCGGTTGCCTGACTTGAGGCTGAGACCCTACTGAGGGGACGTGGACCTGTGCTGGAGAAAATACCCTCCTGCTGTTTCTGCAGCTCTTTCCATGTGTGCCAGGCCCTGACATCACAGCTGCCAAGGCGAGCTCCTTAGAACACCCCACCACCACCACTGCAGGGCAAAAAAAAACAGACAGACAAGCCCTGGTTCCAAACAAAGTAAGGGTCAGACTGCAAGTCAAGACAGCGCCAGTCTCCCTTGGCCTCTGACTCACAGATCAGCCCAGGAAAGAACCTAGCAATCTTGATTGAGGGAGCTGGCCCGGGCCCATCCCCTTCTACACAGACTGCCCAGCCCCCTTCCTGTTCACAGAGACCCCTGGGAAGGAGATTAACAATAGCCCGAGTCCCTCTGAGTGGGCATGGTGGACGGAGCAGGGCTTTGGAACCAGATCTGGGTTTAAACGCCAACTCGGTCATTTCCTGGTTCTGTGACCCTGGGTAAGTTATTCAGCCTCCCTGAGCCTCATCTGGATTTGTGGCTAATAATAATAGCTCCTACCTCCCAGGCTTGTTGTGAGGATTAAATTAGTTGGTGCTTGGAAAGGGCCTAGCAGGTAGCATGTAGCTCAAGAAAAGTTACTTCCCTTTCTCTCTGGAGTCTCCTGCTCCTCTGACATGATAGTCCCACCCCTCAGTGACCCCAGGCCTGTGGCTCCCTGAACTCTCCCACCACCTCCACCCTCAGTTTTACTGGGTGTGACAGCATTTCCTCCAGAAGTCTCTGCCAGGAACTGACCTGCTCCCCATCTGCCAGGCTCTGGCTGGAGGAAGCAGCCTCAGCAGGAGCTGTGCCGCGGGGGGGTGGGGGGGGAGGCTTCCTTCTAAAGCTGGTTGGGGCAGGGCTCTCCCCTCCCCTCCCCTCCCCTCCCCAGTGATGGGCATCCTTCTCTGGTCCAGTCATGGGCCAGCCTGCTGGCTGGAAGGTGATGTCCTCGGCCATTCTCAGAAGAGGAATGTTCAAAGCATTCCTCGGTCGTAAAGGTGCATCCCAGCCTGAGAAAGATTCCTCAGCACCTCCCCCCACTGCATTGAAGGGACTCGGGAAGCGGAGGTCCCCCTGAGCCAGAGCTGGCGCCCTGCCTCTGCCCATTTCTACTTCAGTGGCCATGGCCCACATCATTTCTGTCAGGCTAGGCAGAAGGAAAGGCAGGGACTGGCTCTCTGAAGGAACAGCATCCTCCTTCCTCCTCCAGAGTACCTTCTTTAGGGAAAGCTCTTTCACTAGGTGAGTGGAGTGTGGATGCAAAGAGGTGGTGCTTCTCGGATGGCAGTTTTAAAGGCGGGCATGGCCTGATTTGATTTAACCTCACGGCTGACTCAGCACCCCCTCTCCCTCAGCCCCGAGGTCCTTGGGCTTGTCAGAAGGCGGGAAACTGGGTGAAAGATGGAGACCTAGGAATGGCAAGTGAGGGCCCCTCTCTGGGCATTCGTGTGTATGTCCAGGACATGGAGCTGGAGAGATGCAGGGGATGCTTGGGTCTCAGGTGACTGACACCCAGTGACCTGGCAACATCGGATACTTAAGCGGGTGAGTATCTCTTAGGAAACTCAGTGCTCGTGGATCACTCTTCTCTTTCTTTAAAAATATTTTGTTTTCTTTAGAAAGGCAGCCCATCATCTTTAAGGAAAGTTCAGAAGAGTAGAAAGATGGGGTAGGAGGAAGTCACCTGGAACCCCACCAGTCAGACACAACAACAATGAATATGTTGCTGTATTTCCTTCAAATATTCATTATATTCATACTGCATTTACAAATTAGTCTAGGTGAAATCTTTAGAAAGAATTTCCTACTCCTAACCTAGGCCTGCTTTGGACAAAGAAAACCTTGATAGTTTAATTTGTCCTCGGGACCCATGGGTGTGGATAGGTTTGGGCCCCAGCAGGTCAGGGGCTCCAGGAAAGCCCATCAAATTTGGGCTCACCACAGTCACTCACAGCAGACCTGGGGCAGGGGATGGCCAGACCAGGGGTTACCCTCTCTCCTGCCCCCCACCATCACTCCCACCAGCTTCATTATTTTTACCTTTCACATTTAGATCCAGTTAGTTTGGGGGTAGGATATGAATTCATTTTTCCAGACTCCTTTTTTTTTTCATATGGATATCTAATTGCTTCACCTACATTTATGGAAAAGATCATCTGTTCCCTACCATACTGCAGTGTCACCTTGTCATAAATTAAGTGACCTTACGCGAGTGGGTCTATTTCTAGATTCTTTTCTGTTCCACTGGCCTCCTCATCAGTCTTTGTGCCAATTTCACACTGTATTAATTGTGGTTGCTTTATAATAAATCTTGATATCTAGTAGTGTAACCCTCCAACTTTGTTCTTCAAGATTGATTTGACTCTTCCTGATTCTTTATGTTTCTCTGTACATTTTGGAATCAGTTTGTCAATTTCTACCAAAAGAAGTATGCTGGGATTTTGATTGCCATAACTCTGTAGGTTAATTAGGGAATAATTGATATCTTTATAATATTGAGGCTTCCAATCTATGAACATTCTTTATCATCTTTAATGTTTGATATTTTTCAACGTAGAGACCTTGCGCATCTTTGATTCGATTTATTCCTAGGTATCTGATATTTTTCATGTAAAGTGGGAAAGGGTGTCTGAGGGGTTTTTCCCTAATAACACTTCTGACAGCAAATGAGAGGGTTTTTCTCCTCCTGAGATCATTTATCCAATTCTCTGACACCAACCGGGTGTTCAACAATTCAGTTTGATTCTGACACTAACTACCTGGATTAGCACAGACTCCTCAGGCTCAGCCCCACAAACTGCCCCCCACCTTGGACTCAGGTTCCAAGGCCCAGGTCCCCGTACCTCTGACCAGCTGGCTAATAATTGAGGTTCCCACGACCCCCTCCTCACATTTGATAATTTGCTAGGATGGCTTGTGGAAGTCAGGAAGGCACTCTACTATTACCAGTTCATTAAGATGCAACTTAGGAACACCCAAATGGAAGAGATGCATAACGCCTAGGGCAGGGTATGGGGGAAGGGTGCAGAGCTTCCATGCCCTCCCCAGACGCGTCGCCCTCTCAGGACCTTGAGGCGTGCACCAGCCCTGAATCCTCTCTCTGAGGGGTTTTTATGGAGGTTTCATTAAGTAGGCACAATTGATTAAATCATTGGTTATTGATGATTAACTCAATCTCCAGCCCCTCTTCCCTCCCCAGAGGTGGGAATGGGGAGGCTGAAAGTTCCAACACTCTTGTCACTCTGGGGATTCCAAGAGGTTTAAGAGCTCTGTGCCAGGAATAGGGGGCAGGGTGTGGGGTGTACAAAGACCAAACGTCTATTTCCCATTGTACCACAGCATCTTTTTTTAAATTTCATTTTCTATTTGTTTGTTGCTGGTATGCAAGAATACAATTTTTTTTATATTGACCTTGAATTGGGGACTTCTAAAATTCACATTTAATCCCCAAAGTTTGTATGTAGATTTTTCTATGTACACAGTCATATTGTCCCAGGCAGTGTTGGCCTCACCATGGTTTTGGGCAAGTCCTGGCAGCCTCCCTTTAGGTGTGGATTTCCCGCTAGCTAAGTGGCTGGCTCTGATTTCTAAATCTCTACTCCCCCTCCCCCAAAGGCTGAGCTCAGTTCATTGCTTCTGTCAGCTCCCTACCTCCCCTGTAACCCCTGGATCCTAGGACTCTGCACTGTCCTTCTTTCTCCTCAGGCCCTTCCTGCTGCCTGTGGGAAGAACTTATTCTGGAATTGCTGTTAGGGTGGACTCAGGAGGGGCATCCCAGAGTCATGTAGACCATTTGCTAAAGATGCTTTGCAGGAACTTCCCTGGCAGTCCAATGGTTAAGATTCCATGCTTCCACTGCAGGGGGCGAGGGTTCCACTGATCCCTGGTCAGGGAACTAAGATCCCGCATGCTGCGGTACAGCCAAAAACAAAAAAACGAAAAAAAAAACAAAAACAAAAAAGATGCTTTCCCCGTGCATTCCTGCAGCAAACGCTGGGCCTTTGGGTGCGGCCGGGGAGTTGGGGCCAGGGATGTTCTGGTGGGGAGAGAGGGAAGTATTAGCCACCTGTTTTGCAACTCTAGGCTGTGTCCCTACACCTCCAGAAGGGTTTACAGAGTGGGGAGGAGAGTGAAACCATCAGCTGAGCTAATCCAGAGATAGAGGGTCTGTCAGGACAGAATTGCAGAACTGAGACTCTTCTGTAGCCAAAGACAACAGGGAGGAGGTCAGGCTTTACCAAGCCACGAAGAGTCTATGTCGTGGAGCGGTGACGAGGGCCCCAGAACAAGAAATCAGGAATGACCACTGCCAGGTGACTCCGAGAGGACAGGAGTTGGGCATCACTCCCAGGCTTGGATCTGCTCACCTTCTGATGTCTGCAGGGACCTGAGCTGAGAGACAGGATGCACGGAGACGTAACATAGCAAGAGAAACAGCCCCTTTTTCCTGGGAATTCGCTCACTTAACACTCCCTAAACTCTGTGCATTATTTTTTATTAACCCCATTCTATAGATGAAAACACTGAGGCTCAAATCATTAAGGTAGCTCGCTCAAAGTCTCCCCAAATTAGTGGAAGACTCCCTGCAACTCACCTGTAACTCAAACAGTTATATTTCATCCCAAAGTCCTTGGTCCTTGGGGCTCCTGCACATGTGGCTTTGCCTGGTGGGAATGTTGGTAGATTTCCTGAACCTCAAGGTCCCCAAAAGTGGCTGCCATTCCAAGAGGTATGACATGGATTCAGATTGATTCATGCTTGGTGGATGCCTAGTGGAGAGACTTGGCTCTTTGAGCCCCCTGCCTTCCCGAGTGGCACCAGCTGCCTCCCAGATCTGTGACCTGCTCCAGAACCTGTGAATGTGACCAGGAAAATTCTCCCTCTGGAGCAGGAAAAAACAGAGAGTGCCATGGCACAGATCTATCCAGTTCTGTAGATAGATGAGTGATCCAAGCATTCAATTCAAGAAACACACATGTCTTGTCGAAACAAACCTAGAAGTGACTTTTCCAGCTGACACAAGAGCCCACTGAGTGTCCTTAGCTCCCATCGCCCCACACAAATGCACTGAGCTATTCTGAGCCACTTCAAATACAATAGCATTCTAGTGGGTACCCCCAACCCTGTCTTCCATGTGGTCCCAGCCCAGGGCTCCCTGAAGGTGAGGCCAGAGCAGCACTTTGGAAGAGTCACTTTGCCTCCTGGGTCTCCAGTCTCCCTCTCTCAGATCTGCGTGCCGGTGTCACTCAGAGCTGTTGTTAGAGCTTAATAGGGCCTAAGGCAAACCCAAACCAGCAAGGCAAGGGATGGAGGTTTGACTGCAGGTGATGTTTTGTACAATCAGAGTTCTGAGACCAGAGAGAAGGGGACCCAGAGGGAGGTGGGCTCTCTCTTCCTGGAGAGCTTTTCCCCTAAGATAGCTGCCCTCACCCACCCCAGCAGTGCCCTTAGCTCAGGGCCTTTCCAGAATTAGGGCCGAGCACCTGGGGACCATAAGGGCCCTTTTAGTTTGGTCCCTGATGGGGCAACAGGTCTCTGAATCAGCAGCTTGACTTTTTATGAAGTTGTATGTCACATTAGCAGTTTTTGGTTTTGAACCATCCTGGGACAAACCCGAGTTGACTGTGTTATAAAAGAAACAAACAAACAAACAAAACCCTTTAACGAACAATTGGATTCAATTTGCTAATTTTGTTTAGGATTTTCATTTATGTTCAGAATTGAAATTGGTTCAAATTTTCCTTTCCTTTTACTATTTTTTTAAATTTATTGATTTTTGGCTGCGTTGGGTCTTCGTTGCTGCACGTGGGCTTTCTCTAGTTGCTGCAAGCAGGGGCTACTCTGTTGCAGTGCGCGGGCTTCTCATTGCAGCGGTTTCTCTTGTTGCAGAGCACGGGCTCTAGGTGCGCAGGCTTCAGTAGTTGTTGCTCGCGGACTCTAGAGCTCAGGCTCAGTAGCTGTGGCGCACGGGCTTAGTTGCTCCGCGGCATGTGGGATCTTCCCGGGCCAGGGATCGAACCCGTGTCCCCTGCATTGGCAGGCAGATTCGTAACCACTGTGCCACCAGGGGCCTTCCTTGTACTATTCTGATCTGGTTTAAGAATCAAGATCATACTTCATAAAATGAGTTTGCCAGCTTTCCTCCCTCTTCCCCACCCCCCTTTTAATTCTTCGACGGTGGAATGTTATTTGTCATGGGCTTTGGATCTTATAAATACACACCCCCCGGGTCTGCCTCCTCAGCAGGGGACTTAGCGCAGATGAGAAGACAGACACCTCTTTTCCTCCTTTGTAGTCTGTGTTGGCTTATTTATGGGGCTTTTGCTGCTTCTGGGACTGCTCTGCAGGGAGCTAGCCATTTCCCTGAGGGAGTAGGCCTGAGAGGTGGGCCGGTGCAGGGGGTTGAAGTGGGGGAGGGAGTCTGGGGCCCCAGTACCCACTGCGGCCACCTGTCCTTCCCGGGGCCAGGCTCCTGTGAAGCCCCCTCTGGAACTCAGTCTGACCCTCCCCATGCAGGCACCATGTTCCGCAAGAAGAAAAAGAAACGCCCTGAGATCTCGGCCCCACAGAATTTCCAGCACCGCGTCCACACCTCCTTCGACCCCAAAGAAGGCAAGTTCGTGGGCCTCCCCCCACAATGGCAGAACATCCTGGACACACTGCGGCGACCCAAGCCCGTGGTGGACCCTTCACGCATCACCCGGGTGCAGCTCCAGCCCATGAAGGTGAGGCGGGCATCAGGGATGGCGGAGGGGGAGGATTCAGACCATCCCCCTTCACAGAGGGCTGCTGGCAAGACCACACAGGCACCTGAAGAACCACCTGATTTATCAGCTATCAGTTAGCCAGGATGTCTTCACTCCCTGCTAATCAGCCTCTCGTTCTCTCCCTGGGTGACCCAGGGAGGAGGATCCTGGGGAGTCCCTCTCCACAGGGTGGTAGGGTTGCCAGATTTAGCAAATAAAAATACAGGATGCCCAATACAATGTGAGTTTCAGATAACAAATAATCTTTAAGTATGTCCCATGCAAAATTTGGACCTGCAGCCCCTGTGGGGCTGGGGGCTGTCACAGACCCAGGGGATTAAGTTGTGTGGGTCAGGAGGGGTTGATGCAAGAGCCTGATAGGGGTTGGGGTCAGGGCCCTGTCAGGGTTTGGAGGCCACAAAGCCATTATGTGTGGAGGAGAGCCCTGGACTGGTGCATGTCCCCTGGAGGGCCACACACAGACAGAGCTGGAGAACGGCAGCGGGCCCCAGGCAGGGCCTGCAGTCTCCCCAGCTCCCGAAGCTCAGCTGCCGGCACCATCAGGCACGCTGGATTGAACGCCATGGCTACTCACCTGTCTGCCCTGCTAGACTGTGGGCCGGTGAAAATGAGGCTTCTCCCTGTATCCGTCCGCCAGCACAGGGCTGGCCCACCGTGGGCCCTGGGTAGGGGCTGAAAAATTAAGAATAGACGGATGACACAGCAAGGGAGGTCCATGGTGCTCCTCCCCAAGGCCCCCCAGGGAGGCTCTCTGACCTGGTCCCCGCCCAGCGCCCCCTCCCTGCCATGACAGGAGGCTCACCACGCTCTTCCCCCTCCCCTGCAGACAGTGGTGCGGGGCAGCGCGGCGCCCATGGACGGCTACATCTCGGGGCTGCTCAACGATATCCAGAAGTTGTCAGTCATCAGCTCCAACACCCTGCGCGGCCGCAGCCCCACCAGCCGGCGGCGGGCACAGTCCCTGGGGCTGCTAGGGGATGAGCAGTGGGCCGCCAACTCGGACATGTACTTGCAGAGCCCCCAGTCTGAGCACAGGGACCCCCATGGCCTCTACCTCAGCTGCAACGGGGCCGCACCAGCAGGGCGCAGGCATGTGCCATGGCCCGAGCCACAGAGCCCGCGGGTCCTGCCCAGTGGGCTGGCCACCAAGGCACAGTCCCTGGGCCCCACCGAGTTCCAGGGCGCCCCGCAGCGCTGCCTGCAGAGCTCCCCAACCGGCACCTCGGCCTCCACGGCTGCGGGCAGGCGGGGGCCCACGACTGCCGGGCATGGCTCTGAGGAGGCCCGGCCACAGTCCTGCCTGGTGGGCTCGGCTGCAGGCAGGCCGGGGGGGGAGGGCAGCCCCAGCCCCAAGACCCCGGAGAGCAGCCTGAAGCGCAGGCTGTTCCGAAGCATGTTCCTGTCCGCTCCTGCCGCCGCCCCTCCAAGCAGCAGCAAGCCAGGCCCTCCACCACAGAGCAAGGTAGGTCAGGTCGCGGCCTCCGCCGGGGCCACTCTCGACAGGGCAGGGGGCCTGGCCCGGCAGCATCCACTGGGGACACAGGCCCTGCCCGGCCTTCCCCACCTACACGGTCGGACTGGGGAAAGCGTGAGGTAAACAGATCGTCAGCTGAGGATTCTACCCTGAACCAGCTGAGCCCTAGCGCTCCGAAGGCTTGGCACGTGTGAGTCAGATGTTGCAAGCCAGGTCATTTTCCGGGGGCCTCTGCGGGGCTGTGGTACGCCTCAGCTGACATTCCTGCCCTCTGGGGTGTATCTAGGCGGACCACACGGGGAGGCAGGCACCCCTGAAAAAGCAGCACCTTTAACCACAAGCCCAGACCCTCCCCTGCCCCCAGTGCCCAGCGACCCCACCCAGGCTCCAGCCTCGGGGGGCGGGGAGGGGGGACAGGGTCTCTCTGGCTCCCTTTTCTGATCTTTTTTCTGCCTGGACCCCCAGCTTGTCCCAGTGCTCGCCGGAGGTCATACACAGCCTCTCTGTGCTGCTTCTCCCAGAGGTTTATGTTACCCCTTCTCTAGTGAGGATTCTTCCCTCCCTCCCTCCCTTCCTCCCTCCCTCCCTTCCTTCCTTCCTTCCTTCCTTCCCTTTTTCTAGTAGTTCTTGCTTTGTGTGACATTCCTGTAGTTATTTATTCTCATACTGTGTGTCATATGAAAAGCTAGAGGATTGAATTTGCCTGGGTCTGGGAGCAACAGGAGAGCTGACTTTTGGCGTGTGACAGCCTCAAATGCATATATTTTTCTTGTAAAAAAGGAAACAGTGAAGGGAGCCCTAATGGTGACATCTTTGGGCAGGCCCAGAACTTTTGCTTCTTACGTGCCCTGTGACATCCTGTCCGTGGTGACAGTGACATCCTTTCCCATTTGGCAGATGAGAAGACTGACTCAGAGAGCGTGGGACAACCCCCTGGTGTGGCGAACGAGTCAGCCGAAGGTGGGAGGGAAGGCTTTTCCGTGAAGGCATCTTTTAGCTCCTCCCTGAGGGTCAGGCAGAAATGAGCTTAGGCTGCAGCACAAGGGTTGTTAAGTCTCACCTAAGAAACCACCACTGACAGCGGCATGAGTAATGGAGTCCCCCCTCCCGGGATGGCGTCAGTGTGTCCAGCCCAATCGTGGAGGGGTGGTGGGGAGTTGAGGGGTGGCCTGGACCCTCAACCCCATATAGGTCACTGCCAGCCCAAGGCACCCAGGGAAGGTTCTGGGCTTTGTGCCCTCCAGTCCCCACTGGGACAAAGGACGGTAGGCTGGGATCCCCTGCAGGGCGGGGGCTTCAGGGAGGAGCAGATGAGCCGAGGGGTCTCTGGAAGGCTGTACCCCTGGGGAGACATTCCCCAGAAAACTAAGGTGGGAGCAAGACAGTGCACCCTGCCAGGAACTGCACTTCGAGAGTCCTGCTGGGGTGGGGGGGTGGTTTCAGGGATTTGGAGAAAGGGGGTGTCAAAACTGGTATGCATGGTCCTGGGCTCCTGCCAGCACCCCACAGCAGGGGGCAGGCCAACCGCCCCCATCCCCGCACAGCCACAAAGCACCTACTGTGGGCCACTGCTGCGGGCTGTACGAGGTCTCCCCTGCCCCTGAGGAAGCAGGTGGTGCTCATCCGGGGCTCAGAAACACCACAGTTCCAAATCCAGGGGAGTGGTTTCCTTCTTGGCCCCCTGGGCACACCTTTCTAGATGGATGTTCTCAAGCCAGGCCTCCAAAAGGCGGGGCCGAGACCGCCCCACAACCGCTCTGGGCCAGGGCTTCTCAACCCTGTACTATTGACGTTCGGATCAGATAATCCTTTGTTGCAGGGGCTCTTCTGGGTGTTGAAGGATATTTAGAAGCATCTCTGGCCTCTATGCACTAGATGCTAGTAGCACCCCTCAGAGGGGACAACCCCAGATCCCTCCAGACATTGCCAAATGTTCCTTGAGGGAAAAAAAAATCACCCCCAGTTGAGAACCACTGCTCTCAGCAAATTACCATATGGTTGGGAAGCATTCAGTTTCCTCCTCCTCCCCCAAGGCCTGGGCCCTGGGAACCCAGACCAAGCCAGCAGCCAGCCCTCCGCACTCAGCACATCCCAGAGGTTGGCCCTGGACACTCACAGCAACTCCTAAAGCAGCAGTCCATGCACTAGTGCCCTGGGAGGGCAGGCCACCAATAGCCACAGCGTGCCAGGTGTGGCTGCAGGAGGGTCTGTGACCCTAGAGCTCTTGTACTCAGCCCCAGGCAGCTTGGCCTGCACTCACTCGCTCTGGCTAAAGAGCAACAGGAGACCTCAAGTGGGGACAGAGAGGCCAAAGAGGTAAGACAGTTAGGAGCTTGGGAGATTTAGAAGTGGTCCCACCTGGCGGCAGAAAGGCCTCGTCAGAAAGACCTCAACAATCAGCAAACCTTGGTTGAGCACCTACTGTGTACCATGTACTCGGTTACATGCCAAGGACCCCCAATAGGACCACTGCATAGGGATCAGAGGTTAAGCTGACCAGGGCTGAAGTCTGGCCTTGTCCCTTACGGCTTAGTGACTCTAGGCAAGTTACTTAACCTCTCTGAGCCTGTTTCCTCATCTACCAATTTAGATAATAATATTACCCATGGGCTAATAAAACAGTCCACAGGGCTATGAGAATTAAATGAGATAATGCATTTAAGGCCCTTGTCAAAGTGGTAAGCCCTCAATAAAATGGCTCCAGTATTTCTTAAATATTATGAAATGGTCTCTGCCTGGGCGGCACTAACAGAACAGCCCCCTGAGCCCACAGCTGGAGAGCCTGGCCCTGTCTTCTTAGCCTGGGAAGGGAACATGAGGCATCATTGTAACTCCATGTACAACTCTTCTTTCTAGTGGCTTCCTGCGCAAGAAGAGGCCTCAGTCACACAAGTAACTCCAGAATTAATCCAGAGCCCCTAACAATTGATTCCACCTTTTGTCCCCCTTTCCCTTTCTTGGAGCGGTTTAACACGTTTCATCTGGTCCTTTCTTGTGGTTACGTTAAGTAAAATCTCCCTCCTTGTGGAGACAGGCAGCAAGGGCCACAAAGGGACACTTGGGACCAGACCCTGCTGAGGTGAAGACCAATCCTGGCCCGACCACCCCCGTGTCCTATGTCCCATGTCCCAGGCCACGTCAGAGCTGGCCGCCTCCCCCAGATCCGTCTGCTGCTTCCATCCACCTGCTGCCTCCTCGGCCCCTGAGCTCAGCCAGCACCTGCGGCAGAGTCTCCACAGGGGCCTCGACAGCAGGGGGGGAAGCGAACCCACCTCCTCAGCCCCTCTGCCTGACTTGTCCCCACCCTCCCGTGTCCACTCATCCTCAGAGCAGAGAGCTCATGCGGGAGGCCGGGAGGCCAGAAGGAGAGGGAAACGGTTTTACCGCCTTCCTTAGAAATCCAGAGTGGAGAGAGGTCAGGGGCCGTGAGAGCAATCTCAGGAGCAGCTTTAGGAGCTTTTCGGATCCCCAATCTCTGCCCAGCCCCACACAGATGCTCAGAGAGCACATTTTCTGTGTTAGGTCCGTGCCTCACAGGCCAGCGGGCAGCCTTTTCACAGAGCCTTGGAGGCTGCTACCGGGTGACATCTCATGGTCCTTCTGCTCCTGGTTGTGGCCTCACAGCCTTTGTGGTGGCCGTGCTCCCTCCACCCCGAGTCCCAGCCCTCCCACAGGCTCCCCAAGGCCATGGAATTGCAGAGCTGCTCAAGTTGTGGGCCAAGGTTCCTCTCACATCCAAAGCCACGGGCCTTGTTAAACTGCGGAGTCCCTGCTCTAGGGACCTGCTGAAGCCGTTACCAAGGCCAGGGAATCTGCATTTTATCCAGCTCCCCAGATCACCGTGCCTTCACAGAGGAGACTGGGGCTCAGAGAGGGGGAATGGCCTAAGATTCATCCCAAGTCAGAGCGGAGCAGGACTGGAACCCAGGTCCTGACCCCCCAGTCTGGAGTTCCCACTGCTCCGCCACAACAGAGTAGGGAAAGGGGGGTGAGGTCGGGTGCTGGTGCTGGCGGGGACAATCCATTTACTGCACACATGTGCTTGCCGGGCGGGGGTGGAGTAGTCACGGCAGTCCCGGGAGGTTTACCTGGCTCCTTCACCTCGAGGGCTGAGCACGAGTCAGGCACGGCCTGGCAGAGGCTGGAGCACACTCAGTGCGCCTGCGGGGCTGGGGGTGGCAGAGCCCCACAGCGTGGCTGTCGCCCGAAGAGGCACCGTGCACATGCCTGATACTAGGCAAGGCCAGGGACTGGGATGAGAGCCCTGAAGTCTAGGTGGGAGGGGTGCTGAAGAGGTTGTAAAGGCCCTGGCTGAGCCTGGTAGCGCCCAAGGCCCAGATTCAAGCAGCCCAGCCCAAGCTGAGTGCTTGAGTAGATTCCCTGGAAGCTGATTCAGTTTTGAGGATGAAGACCAGCACCCTCTGGGCACCTAGACAACCGCCTATGAGATGGGCTCTGAGATGTTCCGGGAAGGCCCCTCTGCAGCTCCTCAGGTGTCCCCCGTTAGGTCGCATATGGCCGTCTCCAGGTGGCCCTTTTAAGCATACACAATCCCTGGGAAGGGTCCTGCTGCACTTCGCCAGCTCCTTGGGGACACCCAGGGATGGGACCCTTTCCTGCTGGGGCTGCCCAGAAGGCTGGGCCTGAGCAAGACTCACGGGGGGCCCAGCCTGCTGCTCGATTCCATTTCCCTCCCTCCCTCCCTCCCTCCCTCCCTGCCAGAGACCAGAAAGATAGGCCCCCTGTCTTCTCTTCCTTCTTGGGGGGTCATCAGCCAGGAGTTCCATGTGGCTAGTGGAGGAGCTCCTCTGGGGAGCCCTGAGGAAACCCCCTCACCCCTGGCCCCAAGGCTTGGGTTTGGCTGGACCTACCCTCCTGATTCCAGATCTCTGTAGCACCAGATCCCCAGCCCAGGAGACACCTGAGGACCCCCCAAGATGGTAACATGGCTCTGTGGTCCTCTGTTGGGGACTTAATCTCACCGCACAGACACGCAGACTCCCCGTTGTCAGGAACAATCGGGACTATTAGACGGCAGCCGTGTGTCCTGGGAGTCAGTCACAGCTGCCTCGCTGCAGCCCCTGCCCCTACGCCCAGGGCCTCTTCTGCCCGCATGGGCCCTTGGGTAGGGTAGCCACGGTCGTGAACGCCTCTGATCCAGATTGCCTCCTGGTGGCCTCCCTGGGGTCTGGCTGTCAGTCACCCAAGGAAGAAATACCGGCCCAGGACACCCTAGGGATTCGGCTTTGTCTTCGCAGGAAGGACAGTGTGGATATAAAGAGCTGTTGTTTTGTCTGCTCACCTGGGAACACCGGGGGTTGACTTCTCAAGCAGGACTATGGTTTGGCTTCAGCTCCATTTGAAAATCTTTGCTTGCGGCACCTCCCACATGAGTCTGATGCCCATCCCGGCTCTGCCCAACACTGCCAGTGTCCAGAGGTCACGGCAGCCACCCCCTGCCTCTGGGAAGGGTACTCCAAATGCTCCCACAGCCAAACCCCTTTCTGTTTCTTCCTTTCTCCTTGCAGCCCAACGCCTCTTTCAGACCGCTGCAGAAAGACCTCCCCCCAAGCCTGGTGGCCAAGGCCCAGTCCTTGCCCTCAGACCAGCCCGTGGGGACCTTCAGCCCTCTGGCCACCTCGGATACCAGCAGCCCCCAGAAGTCCCTCCGCACAGCCCCAGCTGCCGGCCCCCCTCCAGGACGGTCTTCCCCGGCGGGCTCCCCCCGCACCTGGCATGCCCAGATCAGCACCAGCAACCTTCACCTGCCCCAGGACCCCGCAGTGGCCAAGGGTGCCCTGGCTGGTGAGGAAACGGGCGTTGTGACACACGAGCAGTTCAAGGCTGCACTCAGGATGGTGGTGGACCAGGGTGACCCCCGGCTACTGCTGGACAGCTACACGAAGATTGGCGAGGGCTCCACGGGCATCGTCTGCCTGGCCCGGGAGAAGCACTCGGGCCGCCAGGTGGCCGTCAAGATGATGGACCTCAGGAAGCAGCAGCGCAGGGAGCTGCTCTTTAATGAGGTGGGAGGAGAGGGCGTGGCGGGGCATTTGGGACGGGCAGTGATGGTGGAGGCAGGCTGGACGTCTGCAAGCAGGGGCAGTGGGGAGGGTGCCCGGCACTCAGGCGTCCCCTCCTGCCCCCAGGTGGTGATCATGCGGGACTACCAGCACCTCAACGTGGTGGAGATGTACAAGAGCTACCTGGTGGGCGAGGAGCTGTGGGTGCTTATGGAGTTCCTGCAGGGCGGGGCCCTCACGGACATCATCTCCCAAGTCAGGTGGGCAGCTGGGAGGGCTGGGACCCAGCGCTGGCTGCTCCCGCCACTGCCCTGGCAGGGATGTTAGGCAGCCTCAGGCCCGGATGATTGGGGTGCCCGGCACGTGGTCCCAAGCCACCCTGCCCACCCCCATCTGTTCGGGTTAACAGACCCAGGGGTCTCAGGGCAGTGGGGAAGACACGAGGGCTCCAGCCTAGGCCCAGGCCCGTTTCCACCAGGGCTCTGGCCTGACTGGGCTCCCACACACATCGTCCAGGAGCTGTGGGGCCCCGTACCAGGGGCACCTACTCTGCCCAGCCCGTCTTCCCTGCAGCCCCGCCAAAGCTAACATGCTCTTCTGCTGATGGCTCTGCCTTCCCCGTCCAGGCTGAATGAGGAGCAGATTGCCACCGTGTGCGAGGCCGTGCTGCAGGCCCTGGCTTACCTGCACGCCCAGGGTGTCATCCACCGGGACATCAAGAGCGACTCCATACTGCTGACCCTCGATGGCAGGGTAGGGCCCTTCCCACCCTGGCGCACCCACGACCCCACTTCACGGCTCCTCCTCCCTAGTTCACCATCACTCCCCTTTCTCCCTCTCACCCCAACCCCAGGTGAAACTCTCGGACTTCGGATTCTGTGCACAGATCAGCAAAGATGTCCCTAAGAGGAAGTCCCTGGTGGGAACCCCCTACTGGATGGCTCCCGAAGTGATCTGCAGGTGTCTGTATGCGACTGAGGTAACGGCTCCCTCCACCACCCAGCCCCCCCAGAAGAGGCTTGGGGACACATAGCTCTTCTACTTGTGGTCTCCTCCAGAGCCCCCCACCCCGAATAGCCCCGGTTGTCGGGTTCCCACTTAGTCAATACCCTACCCCAACGTCCACTGCCCCCTTCCCACTCTTGGTTGGATCTTCTCTGGCCTGTGACTTTGCTGCCACAAACTGGTCCCCAGAATGCTCTCCCCCAAGCGCAAGGGCAGGTTGGGGTATGGCCGGGCTTCCCCATGTGTGGTGGCCTTTCTAAGAGAGTGGCTGACAGCTGTGTCCCTGCAGTCAGTGGTCACTCACGCAGGTGGTAACTGACCACAGGGAAGGTGACCAGGAAGAGGGCCGACTCACCAAGGAAACCTGGGACCAGCTGCTCCCCTCCCCCTGCAGCATGTTGCTACCAAGGGGCCAGACTCTGGCCAGTGGAGTCAGGGACATTCTCCTCCTGCAGGTGGATATCTGGTCTCTGGGCATCATGGTGATTGAGATGGTAGATGGAGAGCCACCCTACTTCAGTGACTCCCCAGTGCAAGCCATGAAGAGGCTCCGGGACAGCCCCCCACCCAAGCTGAAGAACTCTCACAAGGTCAGTCGGTACACAGGGTGTGACCCTGCAGGCCCCATTCTTCCTGAGGCTTCAGGGATCAGAGTCCGGGCTGTGAGGCCCAGCCTCTCCCTCCCACAGAAACCAGAGGGCCCGGGCTCCCAGAAGAGGCTCGTCTTTCTCCACACAAATCCCGCACCTTGGTGTGGAGCCTAGTCACAAACTCCCGTGGTCACTCCAACAAGTTTCCACCTGCGGACAACTGACAGGAGCCTGAAAGAAGGGAAAGCAAGGCCAGCGGGAGTCCCTGATGCCCTGGGAAAGAATCTAGAGAAGTTAACTGAGCAGTAACGCCTCTAACCCATCTGTCAGGGGAGGCATGCCAAGGCATACAGTGTTCCCAGTCTCCATCACAGAGAATTGGCTTGCCCTCCATCAATGTACATCCTAACCACATCTGAGCCAGCTGTTCCCTTAAAACCAGTGTGTGTGTGTGTGTGTGTGTGTGTGTGTGTGTGTGTGTGTGTCTGTGTGTGTCTGTGTGTGTGTCTGTGTGTGTCTGTGTGTGTCTGTGTGTGTGGTATGTAACGCTTTTCTGGCAAATCCACCCAAACCCACAGTCCTTACTTGTGGGCACCCCCTGCTGGTAGCCAGCTCAGCACAGGGCTGCAGAGTGGCACTGCCATCTGGTGGCCAGAGTGAGAAATGTCCCAGAGGGTTGAAGCTCAGTCTCTAAATACAAAATAGTTCCGTAGCCCTGCTGGATGCGAGGAGAGACAGGAAACACTTTCTGAGACAGCTGGTCCTTGGAACCCGCACTCCTGACCCCCTAGACTAGCAGATATTTCTAACTGGCTAATTCCCCAGAGGATGCAGCCTTCCATTACAGCCTAAGACAGCCTTATCCCAAAATATTGACTCAAAATGAACCAGGGTAAGCCCTTGACTTAGACTCTAAGGCTTAGAGAAATAAAGGAATCTTCCTTTTTCAGGTCCCACTTTGTTCTTTTCTATTTTTCAAAACACTCCTTCCTCGCTGACCTCTTTTTTTTATCTTCACTAAAGACCTATGTAGCAGACAGGGAAAGCACATTTTATCATTAGCCCATTTTACAGATGACAAAACTGAGCTCTAGAGAAATGTACAACTTGCTGGAGATTAGGGATAGACCCAGGACTGGATCACTGGGTACCAATCCCGTGCCCCTTTCCACAGAGCCTGAACACTGAGCGCCCTGAGAAGCAGCGTGGTGCCTGGGCTGTATTTGGAGCCCAGCTCCCCAGCTCTCCTGGTATCCTAATTTCATTGCTCACCAGCACCCACTATAGGTGAACTGGCCACCTTTCCCGGACTGATGCTGACTTTCTTTACCTACCTGATAGTCCAGAAAGTACTGAGCCTGGGAGGAACCAGGAAGTAAGAAGCGAGAATTTAAGACTTTCAAATGACAGTGGGGCCAGGCAGATTGGGTCACCCCAAAGTGGCTGCAAACCGTGGCTTCCTCTCACTGCCCTGCCTCCACAGGTCTCCCCAGTGCTGCGAGACTTCCTGGAACAGATGCTGGTGCGAGACCCCCAGGAGAGAGCCACGGCCCAGGAACTCCTGGACCACCCCTTCCTGCTGCAGACGGGGCTGCCCGAGTGCCTGGTGCCCTTGATCCAGCTCTACCGCAAGCAGACCTCCGCCTGCTGAGCCCAGCCCCAGAGTGCGCCTGCCACCTGTGCCCACAGGCAGGGGACACTGGGCCACCAACTTGCCAACAGGGCCTGGCTGCCTGCCTCATTCTCTCAGTATTCTCTCCAAAGATTGAATGTGAAGCCCCGACCCTGCCCTCCTGCCCCTCAGCCCACTGGGCCAGGCCGGACCTGCCCCTCAGTCACTTTCCCTCCCAAGAGTCCCCAGTTGCCTCTGGGATGATGGAGACCTCTTCTGCAGGATGACCCTTTGTTATCTGCACAGGGATATTTCTATGAAACATGGAGACCAGTGCTTCTGGCCACTGTGGCCAACACAGCAGAAAAGGCTGCTGAGGTTTTTTTTTTTTTTAAAGTAGTAGGACACAAGCATCCCAGGTCACCCAAGAGGCAGACTGCCTGTCTTCATCAGGATACTTGCTGTTCTCAGCTCCAATTCCAAATCCTGGGGTCTGGAAGGTGTTTATTGCCTGACTCCATCTTCCTCCCTTGTGTCTGACTTCCTGAAGGCACAGTCCCACCTGCACCTGCTTCCCGACCCACCTGAGCTGACAACACACTCCCTGCACAGCCCGCGCCCAACTAACAGCCTGCTCGGAGGCCGTGACGGGGAGGGGAATTTTCTGGGTGAAAGAGGAAGAAGGCAGCTGGTGGTAAAGTGGTCTCACTTCACAGGATGCGGGTGCGCACACACGTGTGTGTGTGTGTGTGTGTGTGTGTGTGTGTGTGTGTGTGGTGTGGAGGAAGGTCACCCACGACTGTCTTCGGTTAGGCTTCTCCATCTTCTCTCCCACTAAACTCTGCTCTGAAGGTGACCTGCTTCCTTGGCCCGGTTTCCCACCTCTTAAGTCCCGGGGTTCTGCCTGACCAGCGAAGAGGTCTGTATTGAGTCGAACACATCCTGGGGGCCTGGCCGGTTTCTGAGTTTCTCCTGTACTGTGGGATCTGAGAGCCAGGGACCAGAATGGTGAGGGAACAAACTTGTTTTACCTGTGAGCTTCATCTCAACAACCAGGTCATCGGGGACCCATTCTTCTTTTGTGTGCTTGGGGGACCTGTTTTCAAAATCCCGGTCTGGGAGAGGTGAACCAGCTCCCAATTCCATCATGTCACTGGAATGGGCAGCCCATTTGTGCGAACCACGTGCCCCTAGCTGCCTCCTCAGACACCTGTCTCCTTGTCCCCCTCCCCTCCCCACCTTCAGGGCTGTTGTGAGACAGGGAATCCCAGGGAAGAACTCCAGGTGTCTGGACCCTATCTAGATAATATTTTTAGATTCCTCTATCCCTAGTGGCCTGCTTTGGGGCAAAAAAAAAAAAAAAAAAAAAAAAATTGCAAGGACTTTTTTTAAGGGTCAGAGTTTTAAAAACAAAAGCATTGTCCCTTTTGTGAATTGTTTGCACTTGTGCCTGTTTTAAATTAAACGGAGTGTTCAAAACCTCTGGCCTTCCTGTCGTCCCTGGGAATAGAGCCAGGCTGTCTTCAAACTGGACACGCTGTAGTGGGTGTCCAGGGTGGCCCTCCCTCCTCCCTGCTGTGAGCCCCCCGACGGTCATTCTGATCCGCAGAAAATCCTACTCCCTGGTGGCATGTGGGCCTGAAATGAGGGCAGAGAAGAAGGGAAACAGGAAGTGAAAGGCCCTCGGGACTGAAAGAGCTGAGAAATAGACAGGGCTCCTTCCCAGAGGAGAGGAACCCAACCCGGAAAGCCAGGGCCGTGGGCTGTGCTTGCTGGTGCCACAGGGGCTCTGGGGCAGCCACCAGGGCTGACGGCCACTTTCTGCAGCAGCATCTCCCTTCCCCCGTTTGCTTCCCCCACGCCACCTCCCCGGAAAGTCAGAGGCTGCTCCCCTCAAACTGTCCATAGGAAGTGGCCTGGAACTGCTTCCAGTGAGAAAGCAGTCTCTGCTTCGGTTCTCACAACAGAGAGTGACCGTTAGGAGCTGTGAAAGAGCGCAACTGGAAATCAGGAAACCTGGGTCTTTAAACTTCCAGCTCTGACACTGATTCCAGCACTTACTTCCTGAGGTCTCATTCTACCCCCTCTCTGTCAGGGTCACTGAAACCTTCTACCCAGGAGCAAGGAGTCCTGCAGACCTCCTCCCCACAGTTCCCCACCTAGACAGCTGCCCTGGTCTAAGGGCCCCTGTCCCACCAGCTCAGCCAGAAGCAGCACCTGAGTCTTACCTCCAGGAAGCAGCCACAGTGGGCTGGGCAGAGATGGAGGCTGAGGGAAGGCGGAACCTACCTCCCAACCGAAGCCCACGGTCACGAGTGGTTGGCAAGGCAAAAAGAGGCCAGTTCTTGCAACTGAATAACACTGGATTTATTAACTATTCTTTTGAGCTCTAAGAGTCCTTCCACTGCACAGTGTCATTCCAAAAGCATGTGCGTATGTCACTTAGCCTCACACACAGACCGGTTCTGAGCTTGACCCGAGAGTACCAGCTCCAGTGGCACAGGTGACTTCACAATGACGAAAGCAACAAGAATTGGAAAAACAAAATGTTTAGAACAGTCTCTTCTAAACCAGATTGAGCTCGAGGGGACCCCAGCCTCAATGCCTTGGGGCTGACAATAAGGGGAAGTTCAGGATAGCGAAATGTGGTGAAACATCTAAGTTCTGCACAGAGCTGGGCCTGGTAAGAAATCTGCAAGAACAGCAAGGCAGTCAAACACACAATTCAGTTCAGACAGGAAAGATCTGCTGTGGTTTTTTAGAAACATCACTTTCAACCGCCAAACCCTTGGCAATTCCAGAGAGAAGCCCTCATAGTTGTTTGTTTATCCAATAAAGGGCCCAAGGTGACGTTCAACCAGAAATCCCCATGTCGGCAACACTTGAAACATGACAGCACCTTCAACACAATGTGCAACCCAGACCCATGTCTTCAATGTGGTATTCTGAAGAAGCCAAAATACTTGTATTCTTACACCATTAAAAGTAAACTTCATAAAAATTAAACACAGTTGGAAAAGGATAAGTGAACAAGCAAGGATCAGAAAAAAGGAGTTTGCACTTGGGGCGTCCAATTACCACCCATCCCACCCCAGATTCTCTCCTTCTGGCTTTTCAGGCGTTTTTCAGAACTTTTCAGTTCAGCTGCCACCCAGACAGTGGGACTGAGGAGAGGCAGATATGTGGGGAGAGAAAAATGGGGGAAGGGCAAAACACCCCAGAAACGAAAGCAAATCACATCAGAAGAAAACAGTGCATAATCAGCAGGTCTCAAGGTTCAGAAATCGTAAGGGACGGGTTGGAAGCTCCAGTTTCTCAGAAGACAGCAGGAGCTCTCTATATGGAGCCTTAAGCTGGAAGATCTTGGTGTCCTAAGTAAAGGGTCTGGCCTCCTGCTACTCCAAATGCGAGTTTTTTGTTCATTGTCCCTCACTTCACTGCTGTGAAATGACTTCAAGTATCCGGATTTAATACACTACAAGAGGAAGAGGATTCCATGGGTAAGTGCACAGGGAGGGAGAAGTACACAGCGGTGGCTCCAAATAAAACCACAAGGCTGAACTCCGAGCCTGGGCGCAGCGAGAGCGCAACTATGCCACCAGGGGGCACCAGAGATCACGTCCAGTGTCTGGGCCCTCGCGGCCTCGCGGACCCCGGAGCGGTGGAAGCATTGGGGAGGTGTCTGACACTTACACGAGGCCGGACCCTGATCACCCATCCCTCACCCCAGGCCCAATTTCTCATCACAGGTCATTCTCGCTCTGGGCAGTTCCCCTAGAGTTATTGGTGAGAAACCTTCCGTTCTGCAAAGATGAATAGATCGACGTCTTGAAAAGACCCCACGGCCGGCAGCTGAAGGGCTGCACGCTCAACCTTCGGGGTTCACAAAAAACTCCCCACGTGCTGCCACCCCACGGGCTGGGCACACAGGTTCGTGTGCTGGCGCTTCAGCAGGATCCTAGGGCACGCGATTCGCCAGACCCTCCAGACCCTTCTCGCTAGGCCGGCACAAAGATGAGGGCGGGGGCGGGGAGGGATGGGGACGAAGGGCCGGGCTAGGAAAGGGCCTTTAACCACCTCTCCGCAATTGCCTCTGACTCACTAATCTGCCCAGTACTGAAGCTGAGCCGGGCCTGCATCCCACGCTTTGGGACAGAGGCAGGGGTCCTTGGTCTCGAGCTCTAGCATCCATTATCCACCCTGCCCTCTATTAACGGCCCAGAGAGAAGCAGGAACCGTTTAACAGCCCTCTTCCAGCTCTCAAAGGAGTTTGATATAATTTAAACCCGGACCTGCCGTTCGTGTGGGCTTCAGACTCCCGCGCGCCGCCGCCTTTAACGTGGCAAACACTTCAGTCAATTATCCCCCTCGCGGAGCTTCTATTTAAAGAGACATTGTCAGGTTCTTAAGCCTCGGATCAGACCCGCTGCTTTCTGCTTCACATACAAAGACTCAAAACACGAGTTCTTTGAGGATTGGAAGAAATACAATTAATCAAAGCCTTCGCAACCGTTCCCCCCTGCGGGAGCACCCACGTGCAAGACCGGGAGCTGCGAGGCGGTGGGGGCGGGGGAAGTGCTAAGTCCTTTCCATTTCAGGCCTCTGAGAGTGAGAGGAAACAGGCTCAAGAGCCCAGAGCTGGGCTGGGCAAGGGGGGGCGAGGGGGGCGCGTGAGCGGGATGGGGGGAATGACCCCACATTGTCGATGAAGTTGAATCTTGGGTCTGCCTCCGGCTGAGGCAGAAGAAGATGGTTCAAGGGACAACTAGCATTCCTCCCACCCCCAAACTATGCTTTCAATGTCTTGAGGCAGGAGTTTCTCCCCCTAAAAATGTAACCTCCAGACTCCTTCCCTCCCGTTCATAAAGGCTCCGAGGCCCATCTCCAGGCTCCCCTTCTCCATCACTCCAACACAAGGGGAAGGGATACTTAGGTCATGTGGGGCACTACTGTCAGCAACACGGGTAGGGGAGGCAGGGGTTGAGGGGTGGGGGAGGGGGAGTGGGGGGGTAGGGAGGCTAGGCCTTTGTTCTACAGGACAACTCTCCTGCCTGGCTGGCTGACTAGGGTGTGGGAAAACCCGGCAAGAGGAAGGAAACCCGGCAGGAGCCTGAAAGACGCAGGAGTGCGCCTTAGCGCTCAGGGAAGGGGGTCCAGCTGGAAAGCTGTAGCCTACGGATCCAGTCTTCTACTCCTCGCTTCCAGGACTGGAACGGCAGGCCTTTAGAAAAGGTGAGCGACTCGGGCAAGGAATACCAACAAGCACAAAAAAGAAATAAGATAGGGGTCCGTTTCGGAGAGAGGGCTGAGGGAGCTCTCACCTTGGCAGCAGGGACAGGTGCTAGGATCTGGGGGTGGGAAACTGCCAGGAAGGTGAGGGACCTGGGAAAAAGAAATCCCAGTGGAGCAGAGAGGGGAAGGTGGGGGGAGCAGGGCTCGGCCTCGAGGCTGTTTACTGCTGAGCGTGCAGCACCACGGCCTCCGTGCCCGCCTGCCAAGGCTGAGGCCCAGGCACCGAATGGGGCAGAGCGTTGGGCTCTAATTCTGAGCCGCTCTCGGGCCCAGGTGCTTCCCCGACCAGGCTGGGGATGTCTGGAGCTGTAGAGCGTCGGCGCAAACCCGAGCGGCCAGAGCCGGGGCCGCCCTCGGGGTGGGGGCTAAGGCCGACAGGGGCTTGCACTAAGGTTGGGGGCGCTCCCTCCAGCACCTCCTGCGAACGCCACCGCCCAACGCCTGAAGACTGAGGCGAGTGTGGTTGTGCCATCAGGGCTCCCGCCCGCAGTCGAGCCGCCTCCTCCTCGGTCACGGCACCCAACGCCAGGCTCATGCTCCGGCCCAGCTCCGGCCGCTCGCTGCCCTGCACCCGGTGCCGACCGAAGCCCTTACCCCCTGAGCCAGCCTCGCCGCCGTGACCATGGCCGCCGGCCGCTCGAGCAAAGCGCGCCAGAAGCGGCCGCGGTAGGCGGCGGGGACTGGGTCTTCGGCGCTCCGGGCTGGGCGCGGGAGCCGGACGGCCAGGGGGGCTGTCGGAGTTGGAGCCCCGAGCCGCGGCGGCGGCGGCGGCGGCGGCGGCTGCGCGGCCCCAGGGCCCGGTGAGGGCCTGCACACAGGTCCCGTGGCCGCGGGCGGCGGCCAGTTGCAACGCCGTGTGGCCCGCCCGGTTGGTGCGGTCGAGGCGCAGGCCGAGGCGGCGGAAAGAGCGCACCAGGAACTCGAGCACCGCCCCGTGGCCGCACGCTGCCGCCCACATCACCGGGCTATTGCCCGCCGAGTCGGCCGCCTCGGGGTCGCCGCTGAACTGCACCAGCAGTTGCACGGCGTCCAGGTGGCCGCGCTCGCACGCCAGGCTGAGCGCCGTGCGGCCGCGCTCGTCCCGCAGGTTCACTGCTGCACCCTGCTCCAGCAGTAGTCGCACAAAGCGCGCGCGCAGCGCGGGGTCTGGCAAGCTCACGGCCACCATGAGCGGCGTGCGGCCCTGCTCCGCGCGGCAGTCGATGATGCTGCGGTCCAGCGCATCCAGCACAAAGCGGGCCAGGTGCACTTTGCCCGCCTGCATGGCCTCCAGGAAGGTACGCGTACCCGCTCGGGGGCACAGGTCCTTGGGCTTGAGCATGGCCTCGGCCGCCGCGCCCAGGCGGCCCGGCAGCTCCGCACGGGGGCGCCCCTGTTTCTGAGCCCCACCGGGCTCCGGCCCCCGCCGACGCTCGGGAATGGCTCCCTCCGCGCGTGGGCGGCTGCGGCCGAGGGTCCTGAGGTTCCCACTCTGTCCTCCAGCTGCCCCGCCGCTCCTGGGCCGCACGCCCGGCGTCTCGCTGCTCCTTCCCTGGGCTTCCCGCCTGATGGTGTAGGTTGCTCGCTACTCCGGGCTCCGCGCCTGGCCCGCCACAAGACGACGGGAGCCGAAGCTCGGGCCCCTCCTGACTCTCCCGCTGCTTTCCCAGTGTCCGGCGCCCCTCAGTCCGTCGTGGCTGGGAGCCGCGCCACTCACCCACACCCGGGGCAGCACCGCTCCCCTGCTGAGACGGTGGCGCCCGCCGTGCGCGCCTGCCTCTAGCCCTGGCGGGGCGCGCCGCTCCTCAATCTCCCGGCGCCGCTCCTCCGCCTCCTCCCCTCTCGCGGGGGCCGGGCCACGCCAGGGCGCTTGCTCCTTACTTGGGGGGCTTGGCGGCGCGGGAGTCGCCGCCCGCATGGATACCTGGTTTTATAGTCTCGGGGGTCTGCATGGCAATGGCTACTCAGGAAGCGGGCTGAGCCGTCAGGGCCGAACTGACGGGGCGGCGGAGACCGCCCCTGACCTTCACCCACCTCTCGGTGGGCCACGACGTCGGGGAGCAGCTTCTCCTCCGCGCTTCCCTGGGGCTGCGGCAGCGGGGGCGGGGCGGGGGCTGCTCGCAGGGGGCCACATGCACCCGACCGGGCCAATCCCAAAGTCACAGTCTTCTCTTCCCACCCTCCGCCCCCACCGGAGTCGGTGCCCGGGGCTCCATAGAAACTGGCGGGACCCTGAGCCCGTCGAAGAAGACGAGGGCTGCCCCCATCGGTGCGGCTGGAAGGAAGTGGGACCCCATGAGGGCAGAACTGGACCATAAGCGCGCTGGGGGTGGTGGCGAAAGGCGGGCGGGGAGTAAATCACTCCCCAAATCGGGGGGGGGAGTACCTACGCTGAGCGGGGTTGGGGGCCCTCAGTCTGGCTGGGAACCGCCACTGGAAGTGTAGCGAATCACGCACGCACACACAATTGTTCCTCCCGCACACGCTGATTCGGCGCGGGGGTGGCGGTGGGGGAGTGCGCTCTCGTATCTCGGACGTCTCCAACCGAGACAACGCGCCCGCCTGCCAGCTCCCGGCGGCTGAGAAGCTGGCGGTGCGGAGACGCGGCGACTGGAGCGGGCGCCTTAAGATCCGGGAGTACTGCAGCCGCGTTAGCAACTCCTCGGCGCCGCCTCCCCGCTGTTTCAGGACCCATCGCCACCCCGGAAAGAGCGAGGGACATGCAAACCTCCCCCAGGGTCCCCATCTCCTTCTTGAGCACAAAACCACCCCCAGACCACAGGGCTCTGACCTTGACCACTAGCTGAACCCTTCCGAGATAAGAAGAGAGAACGAGTCAACAGAGTGTGAGAAAACTACCGTATCCCCTCTCCCTCCGGCCCGCTGCTCCGCCCTGGGAGGGTGGGGGGGGAGGAGCAGGCCTCGGAGGAGGGGAGTCAGAGCACCTAAGAGCTGCAGAGGGTGGGAAAGTGTGTAGGGTTGGAATGGATATTTGTGAAAAAAGAAGTGAGTCAGGTATCGACTACAGAATTTACTGAGACTTTTTGTGAGCTAGGTATTGTGTGTTCCCAGCCGTGGGAAATACAGGGGCGGAAATTCGGTTCTGGATGGAAGAAACCTCCCCCTCTCAAGCGGGAAAACAAGATCGGGACATAAAAAGTCGAGTTTATCGCCTAGGGGCTGAATACGTATGTTAAATACAAAACGGAGACAGTCCCTGGAGGAGAAAATGGAGTTGTGGGGAAAGGCGGACTCTAGGGTCTTCTGAGAATAGGGCTTCTGAGATGGTCTTCAAGGATGTATGGGAGCTGGCTGCTAAGAAGCAAGGGCACGTAAGCAGGAAAAAAACCTTTAGTGGTGAGGGCTGCTTTAAGGGGTCCCTTTATATGAAAGACAGGAAATTAAGGGAAGAATAAAGGTGTCCTCAGCCTGGGCAAAGCAGTGACCAGAAGCTTTGCAGCAGGCTCTGCTTGGGGAAGGGTATGGGCAAGGAGAGGATTTTCCTCCGGGAAAAGCCCGTGGGCCCAGATGGGAGAGTGGCAAAGTGGGCACATAGCTCTGCACCCTGAGCTTCTCACCTCTCTCCAGCTCCCAGGCTTCAGAGATGCCCACATGACATCGGGGCCAGCCGTGAAGCAGGGACTCCCACTTCCCTCTCTCCTGGGCGGAGCATGTGATGTATGCCTGTGCACACCGTGAAGCGCCCCTCTTCTGACTTTTTGCATTTTTTAATCCCCCTACTCTGAGATCTGCCACTTTTCTCTCATGGTGTCACAGAAAGGGCATTTGACAGGAGAGTTAAGTCCCAGCTTGAAGGCGTTTACTAGCAGTGTGGCTCCAGGCCTGCATACTCTCTTCTGCAAAAGAAAGCCAAGAACACCAGCCCTGCCTGCTGCAAGCAACAGCAAGCTAGGGAGTGTCAGGGAAAGAGCTGCACAGTTATTCAGAGTGCAGAAAGCCCAATCCCACCCACAGACCTGCGGGCCCCACCTGGAGTAGGAATAGACTCGTCAAGCCTAGTAAGGACGCAGGAATGCTCTCCCTGTTTACTCAGGTAGCAGAAGAAAGGTTTTCTTCTCTTCGTGACTCAATTTCCCTTTTCTGCAGCATGAAGAGAATTGCTTTCTTCTCTTCTTTCTCTGTTTCCAGGGTTAGGGGAGGGGGTATCCCAGGAATCTGTGTGGCAGGCCAGCCCAACAATCCAGGCAGTGACACCCCCAGGTGGAGGAGAGAAGCAGCAGGAACACAGAAGGGGCACTGGTCCCAAAGAGCCCTGCCCCTCCTCCCTGAGCCAGCTCAGCCTCATTTTTGTCCTTTTTCTCTGTGGTGGATGGAGAGAGTGCCAGGGAAGAAGAGGAGCTGAATCAGGGCCTCACCCTGGCCCGTCAGAGTGTGCTGTGCTGGGTACTCTCTGGAAGGAGCGGCCGTTCCATTGCCCCAGCTGGTACTACCAACCCAGCCAGGCCTGAGGTGGGATGGGGGGGGCAGTGCCACGTCTCATGCCCTAAAGCCTTTGCTCTGACTTCCCAGTGGGCTCAGCATGTTCTGAGCAGAAAAGAAATAGCAACGATGAAAAAAAGCTGAGACTCTGCTGAGGAGCATCGAGGCACCAACAGCCGGAATTAGAAGCTGTCGCTTAGGGAGCTGAAGGCTGACAGGCGATGGAGCTGAGGCAGGCAGGGGGCAGGCAGGCAGGCACGCCACACTCCCCTTCCCTCCCACCTGCTGAGCCTCCCCCTTGCAGGCCCCAGGCTGGCAAAAGGGCTTCCTCCCAGAGGCGGCTCAGGCCTGCAGTCTGTCACTCTGTCTGCAGCTGCCCCCCTTCCCAGGCCCCCTTCTTTCTTCCTCAAGTGTCACCAGCCCCCTCACCCTGTCACGTTGCACCAGCTCAGCAGGGTTGGGTCTGGTGGCACGTGGCTGGGAGATCCAGAGAGCTGGGGGGGGGGGGTGTGAGTCAGCAGGGGACTCTGGCATCTGAGTCAGCAGTGGGATTGGGAAGGGGGTAGGGACCCTTCTCTTGATGCAAAAGGTGAAACTGAGGCATGCCAAGTGGATAGGGAAGCTGGCCCCAGCCCCACAGATCTGCAGCAGGAGTGGAAGCCAGTGAGGGACGGCATCAGTTCTTCCTCTGCACATCCCCTGAGGCCAGAGATAAATTCACGTCCGGGGCCCAAGGACTGTGGCATTTTCCCAGGGGCACCCTGCCCTTTTTCCAGAGGACAGAAAGCAGGGAGGTGGGTATTTGCCCTGCCCTCCTGGGAAGCCCCCAGCCTGCTGTGCAGAGGCCTCTCCAGGAGGGAGGATTGCATCCCCTTCCCCATTCCTGGGCTTCTCAGCCCCAGACTGGAGGCCTAGAGACTCTGCCCGGCCTGACTGAGGGGCAGAGAAGGCAGTCTTCTTCCCCTGAGCGGTCATTGGTCAAAGCTGGGGACTGCCCAGTGGGCCCTATTTGGCACTGGTTCCGGCTTATGCCCCATGCCCAGGTCAGTGAGTTCCTCTAGGCCTGGATCCTCATCCCTGTGAGGTTCTACCCCTGGGTTGGGGAGGAGATGGGGCAGCTGAGTGCTCAGCTGGAGTGCTGAAGACAGGGCACTGCCCTGGGGTGTCGGTGTCCCGCCCTCCGCTGTCTCCAGTGTGTATGCAGGCTGACTAATGACAGGCCTTACTCCTCTGAATGCGCAGGCCCCCTAGCCTCACCCTGCAGCCAGGGACTGCTAGCATCACAGAGATCAAGCCCCCAGAGGGATGGGGGGAGGGGCTAATGGCATTTGCTATAACTCTCTGATAAGAAAACAGCCCAGAATCAACAGCCACCCTGCCTCTCCAAAGCCAGTGTCTGTTTTCATTTGCGATTTGGGACTATGTCAATAGGTGCAGTGAATAGCTGCTCAGAGGCCTCTCTACAGCCTGTGTCTGGGTCAACCATAACGGCCACAGGAGCCTGAGAATGCGACCGGGCTAAGTCTGCCTAAAGGGGCCCAGGTGGCCTGACAGCTTGCGACTCCCCAAGAGGGTGGGGGGCACCTCTGCAGGAGGCTCTTCTGCTCCAGCCCTGAGGGTGGAGACAAGGAAGGGCCACATCTGGTGAGGAGTGGAACAGAAGGGTGACATCATTTTCCAGTGGTTGTGGCATCAGGGCCGGCAGATGGGGAAGTGAATCCTCTTCAAGCCCAGAGGCAGGGCCATTCCACTGAGCTCTAGAAGGGACCTCATGCCCAGGTGAATTCTCATGGACTTTTTCCCCAGCCCACTTCATTTGGGGGGCACTCTACTCCGCTGCCCCCCCCCATTTCTTTTATTTATTTTTGGCTGCGTTAGGTCTTCGTTGCTGCGCGCGGGCTTTCTCTAGTTGCGGTGCGCGGGCTTCTCATTGCAGTGGCTTCTCTTGTTGCAAAGCACAGGCTGTAGGTGCTCAGGCTTCAGTAGTTGTCACTTGCGGGATCTAGAGCACAGGCTCAGTAGTTGTGGCGCACGGGCTTAGCTGCTCCGCGGCATGTGGGATCTTCCCGGACCAAGGCTCATACCCGTGTCCCCTGCATTGGCAGGTGGATTCTTAACCACTGCGCCACCTGGGAAGCCCTGCCCATCCCCACCCGCCTTTCTTAGCTGTAGAACAGAGGCCAGGCTTAGGCAGGAAATCTTGAGACAGGGTTCTTTAGTAGGAGTAAGAAAGAGAAAAATAAATAAACCTCATAAAGTCAGGAGAGAAAATGGTGCTGACCTTGTCAGGACAGCCTGAGCTGGGGCACATGCTGGGAAGTACCCCCCAGGCCTAGGAAAAGTGGTGGCTGGGCTCTGGGTGGGAGAGTGCACAAAAGGCCGTCCTTCTCCCCTCACCCCCAGCCCCAGTTGTCTCAGTGGCCTGAGGGCCACACAGCTGAGGCAGCTTTTCCACATCAGCCTCCCATCCCCCAAAGGCAGGAGGCAGGGAAGGCACCTTAGCCTGGGATCCTGGGAGCAGCTGTCCCCAGGGAGCTGGAAGGAAGTGCTGGACTCTGTATCAGGGAGCTGACAATGAGGCCAACTCAGGGCAAGCCCGAGATGGGGCCTAGAAGCCAGGGTGAGCTGCCCGCCTTATGGCAGGAGAGTTTGGAATTTGGACCTGCTTGAACTACAGGTGATGGAGTAGAGGTTCCAGGTGGCCAGGCCTAACCCTCCAGGTGAGGAAACTGAGTCTAGAGTGGCACACTAGGAAATGCAGAGTGGGGCCAGGGCCCCATTTCATGCCTCCAAGTTCATATTCTTTTGCCCTCAACAAACATGTGACAGACGCTTGTTCAGAGGGGAAGCGGAAACAGGAGGGGCAGGGTGTTGGACGGAGAGGACCTCAGACCCCAGATGGGCCCCAGCTGGCCTGCTTCCTGCCTCCTACTTAGCCTGGCTGTTGAGAAAGGGGCTCCAGTGTCCAAGGGAGCTCCAGCTTCCCGCAGCTTCACGGTGCTGGGGCCCTTTCCTCGAGGGGGAATGGACTCACGTCCCAGAGAAGGGTGAATGTCCTTGCAGAACGTCCCAAGGGCATGGGGGCATCAGAGGAGGGTCTCCTCGGCGTCTGTCTTCTCTGTGAGTGCATCCTGCTCACACAGCTCCCTGGAGACCCTGCAGGGCCTCTCAGGCTTGTCCTCCTCCGCAGAGGGCAAGCAGGCCCTGAGGCAGGTCCTCACCGACTCCTTCACTTCCACCTCCAGGCCCTTCATCTTGGCCTCGTACTGTGCCAGCGCCTCCTGCTGGAACTGTGAGGACAGCAAGGACCACCCCCTGGCTCAGGATGGGCCACCTGCCCACTCTTCCTCGCCTGAACAGTGGAACCAGGAGATGCCTGGTTTGTTCAGACCTCCCAGGAGATCAGGGTGGGAGGTGGGGGTAGTGGAGCCCATCAGGGGGTCTTTCAGGAGAGGGAATACCAACCAAGCAAAGAGATCTGCAGAGCTGCCTCATGATTCCCTGGGAATCAGAGCCCTGACCCCCTGGAGAGGGGCAAGTCCCCCACGGCCACCCACCTCTTGACTCGCAGCTCCCCGGAGCTGGGTCCCTTTACACCCTGGAGCCAGGCCAGCTCTGCTGTGGGCCAGGGTAGTGGTCCCCCCCCACCCCGTCACCTGCTTTTCCATCTCCCGGATCTGTTCCAGGCAGGCTGCCTGCTTCTCTTCCAGCTTCTCCTGGTGCCTCTCCAGGTTCTCCGTCATCTGGGCAGGAGTGAGAGACAGAGAATCAGGACAGCATAGGCAGGCAGTCTGGGGTGAAATCCAGCCACAATCCCAGTCAACGAGCTGGGAGCCTTTGGACAAATTCCTTAACCTTTGAAAAGTTGAGTTTTTTGTTTTGTTTTGTTTTTTAATTTGTAAAATGAGGATAATAGTACCTGTCTTGCTGGATTGTGAAGGATTATATGAGACAGTTCACGTGAAGCACCCGGCTTAGTGCCTGACAAGGTCAGGACTCAGGAGCTAGCAGCTCTGTTACTGTTGTTAGTAATCCCCAGGGAGCTTTAGGGCCATTCTCCACAGGGCTTTCCTTCCTCTTCTGACTCCCTGGAAGCCTAACTCTGGAAGCTCCCTTGCTCCCTCTCACCCACCCACCCCAATCCCACCTCCCCTTGGCCAGCTGGCCCATATCATTTCCATCGAGGGCAGCTGGCCAAAGACAGACTCCTTTAGGCTGGTATCCCAACCTCTGCACAAAGGTCAGAACCCTGGATGGCCTAAGGGAAGCCCCTCCCCTCTACTGCCTCTCCCCCCCATCCCTAGCTGGTGGGCCACTCCAAACAGTGCATCTCCTAAGGGCAAAGTAAAGGCCTTGGGGCCACTCCTTCCCTCAGAGAGAGAGAGTGTGTTTGGGAAGGGCACAGCTCTTACACACCTGCTTGAGGACCTGCACCACCTCCTGGATGTGGGAGTTGTTAATCTCTCTCTTCAACCTGTTGGGGTGATCAGAGTTTCAGAGAGGGCAGGAGGCCCCCGGGAAGAGCTGGATGAGACAAATTCTCCACAGGGTGTAGGCAACATGAGAACTCCATCGTAGAACCCTCTGTGGCTGGCATGCATCTATGTCTGGTCTGGGAACCAGCCAGAGAGGTAAGCATGGGGACCCAAGGAGGATCTAAGGAGATATTGGGAGCCCTGGGGGCCCTTTGAGGGAAGGGCTTCCTCACTAAAACGCACTGTTCTTCAAGGCATGCATGGGAAAGTGTAGGTGGGAATCAGCTCTCCCAAGGTTTCACCTCCCTCTTTACACACTTGATTTTCCCTTAAATTCTCCTCTTTCCTCAAATAGTGGTGGCATCTGTGTTTTGCCTAGGGAGGACATTCTCTGATCAGAGGTGACGGAAGTAGAATTAACTTTCCAGCACCAGGAGACAGGCGCATCTCTGGGAAGCAAGTCAGGACCCACTCGTAGGAAGGCCCCTTCCCACCCAGTGTGGTTCTTGCTCAGCACTGGGCCTGGAGTTTGAGTCCTGCGCCTCCCCTCCAGGGCTCACCTCTCCTGAGCCATCTTGTCTGTGGTGACCTTCATCATGGCCTGGATCCGATCCAGCCTCTTGGCCTCCAGCTTTTTCTTCACCTCTTTGGTGTCACTGCAGAGAAACAGGCGTCAGGAAGATGCTTCCTGCGGCTTGGGCCCTCCTGGGAGGTAAGAGTCAGGCGTAGAAGGGAGGCAGTCTTACGTCTCCAAAGTCTCCTTGAGGGTCTTCAGCTCTGCAGCCTGTTTCTCTCTGGCCAGCTCCATCATCTTGGTCATTTGCTGAGGGAGAGGAAGGACCGGCTAAGCTAAGACCGAGGAGATGCCCTTGGCTGTGCAGAGGGTGTGGGGTCGATCGGGCCCTCGCTCCCTCCCCTCCCCGACGCTGGCACCTCGGCCACTTGCTGCGCCCTGCACCTCCGGACACACTCGCACTGCTCCTCGCCCTGCTGCAGCAGCTCCAGCTCCAGCCTGTCCCTCAGCTCTCGCAGATGCGCGCCCGCGCCCTCGGGGCCTTCGGCCGGCGCCGACCCGGCGGGGTCCTCGCCCGGCGGGGTCCTGCGGAGGCCATGTGGGGACAAGCCGTGAGCCCCAGGCCGCCCGCGCCCGAGCCGCGGGGGGCAGGATGCCTCCGCCGCCCTTACCTGTTTTTGCGGGAGCCTTTCCCCGGGCCGAGCTTGCGGCCCCGGCCCTCGCCGCCGCCCCCAGCGCCCGGCGGCCGGAGCTCGGCCCGCTGCGCCGCGCCCCTCTGCAGCAGCTCCTCCCAGCGCCGCGCGCCGCGCCGCTCCAGCTCCCGCAGCTCCTTCTCGTGCCGCCGCTGCAGCTTCACGACGCTCTTCAGCTCCCGCAGCTCCTCCAGGCTAGCGGTCCGCGGCTCTGCTGGGGCAGGCGTGAGGCGCGCGCCCCCCGGGAACCGCCCCCCACCCCGAGTCCCGGACCCTCCCCGGGCTCGACCCCAACGTGACTCGGTCTCAGCAGGCCTTACCCGCAGCGTCTTTCGTGGCCTCCTCCCTGGCCTTGGCCTGGGCTGCTGCAAGAACCAAAGGAGAGGCTCTCCGGTGCCCTCGGCGCGGCCGCTCCCGCGCCTCCCGGGGCTGGCGGTGTGGGCCCCCTGCTGCGCGCTGCCCAGCCCGAGGCTTCACATGCAGCCGTTCCCTCCCCAGGTGAAAGTTTTCGGGGTTGTTTTTGTTTTTGTTTTTATAGAGAACTGCCGCCCGTCTGGGATGTGCCTACCGGTGCAGCGGAGAGATCGAGACCCTTCCGGTAGGTGCGGGGACCCCGCAGTGCGTACCTGCTGACCCGTTGCTCGGTAAAGCTGATGCCCCATTGACCTGGCGGGCAACTGGACTCCCGAGAGGGAAGGGATTCTGTGTAGGGAGAGCGTGTTAGGAAGGTGTCTCTCTCCCTGAGCCCTGGACTCTGCCCCCTCCCTCATCTTCCCACAGAGAGGGTGCAGCTCATGGGGGCCCCTGGCAGTGGACCTGACAACACAGACCTCAGGCAGGCCTCCCATGGCTTCCTTGAGCTTCACAGACTTCTTATCATGAGCACTGAAGAACTTGATGGGATTGGCGAGGGCCACCGTGAGATCTGGGTGCACAGGGACATGATGGGCCTGATAAGGAGATGTACCCGGGAGCCTCCCCCAGCCTCACCTATGCCAGAATACCCTGTCCTGCCCCCCTCTGGAGGCTGGCTTGCGGAGAGAGGAGGGGGGATGGACGCCCTGGGGCTTCCAACATTCCAGGGGCCTCCCACCTGCCCAGGTGTCAGGTACATAGTCCTTCATCTCCAGGAAGACAAAGAGTGCAGGCATGGTGAGCGGCATGTTGCTCTCGCTGTGCAGGCACAGGTGGTGGTATCCTGTGGGACATGACCGGGTGGCCGGTGAGCCAGAGCCCACTGCTGCCCAGCACTGCTCACCAGCAGCCCAGTGCTCGACGCTTCTGGCTTTAGTCTGGTTCTACCTCACGTGGTTACTGTTAGGATTAAGTGAGAAAGTGTTATAAGCCCGTAAAGCATTTTAAGTGCCCAATAAGTGTCAGCTACTTGGGAAACTGCCCCAGTAGTTTCAGAGAATTAGAGACATTGTGTTGGGTGGGCAGAGTCCCCACCTCTGTCAGTTTCCTGGAGAGGTACTATTCCTGCCCCACTTTCCCAGGCTGATAAAATGACAAGGCCACCTCCCTGAAGCTGCCCCACACTCTGGACGGGATCCTGATGCTGGTCTTGGTCTCAGACCCACTGGGAACAGCAAAGAAGAACCCCTATCCTTACCAGAATTCAGGGCATTGATGGGGATGATGCGGTGTCCAAGAAACTTGTTGCCGTCCTCCATCACAGCCACCCTGAGGGAGGCCAGCTCAGGCATCAAGATCTGGGGAGAGTTCAGGACAGGACAAGCTGGAGAGGGGAGAGAGTGGCCAAGCTGCCCCCCTTCCCTGATTCCAGAAATCTAGGGTCAGTGTGAGAACATGGCAGGCTTTACTGGATCTGGTGAGGACAGAGGGCCCACTCTAAGCCACACACATAGACATCCTAACAGCTCAGGTCATGGCTGGTCCACACAGGGCAGAGAGCTGGATATGCAGCCCAGGGCTCCAGGAGGCCTGGTGCAGACAGCCCTTGGAAGCTTTGTCAACAAGTATCCAATGGGAGCAAAAGGCCCCGTGATTCCTTGGGTCCCTGCACCCTGGTCTGGGAGTTCACATTTCTGCCTCTAATCGTAACATGGACAAGCATGCACCTACACACATGTACACACGCATACAAAACTTGCCCACAAAGTAAGTTTCTGTAAACTTGGTTTTTGGACTCTTGAAACTCAGGAGGGCACAGATGAGGGGTGGGAAGAGGAGGAGGATCGAGGAAATCCCTTTATGTATTTTCTCTTCTACAAGTAGAGACCAAGAACTAGGGACAGATCCCAGCCCCTGCCCTGATCTAGCCACCCCACCTTTTCAAAGACAAAGGGCTCCTCCTTCCAGACAGGATTGATGGAATTGGTACTGGGTGACAGCTTGGTGCGATAGCGCCTCTTGGGGTCCCCAGGAAGGCCAAACAGCTCCACTTCCACATAGGTGCGCACACTGCGTTCTGACAGGAACTGCCCAGAGATCACCTGGAGGTTGGGGCCCATGGGAGACCAGCATCAGCTCCCCCACCCAGGCCATTCCCCAGAACTGAGGGCCTCCAGCCCCCCTAGCTGAAACATCCATTCTTGGGTACTGTGAAGAGCCCCATTCAATTCTGGCCACAGAGTAGAGGCTGTGTGGCTTAAGGGTTACAGCTAAGCTCTGGCACCCAGGGTGCTTCCAGCATTTAGGGAAGAGGTGTGGGCCTCCCCACCTCCCTCCCCAGCGAGGAAGGAACAGGGCCCTTCCCCCCCCCACCCCAGGGCCTGGGGCTCCTGCTGCCCCACTCTTTTCCCCTCCCCCCACCCCAGCCTCAGCCCTTCCCCTTGGTTTCCATGGGGACCAAGAGGCAGCCTCCAGGGCTGAGGAGGAGGCAGTTTCCAAGGCAACTTGCTACTTCACGAACTGGCTGGGGCTGAAGTTTTCGGGATATCAGGGGAGGGGGTTGGGAATGGAGGAGTGGGGCTCCTGTGTCTTTCTCCTCAAGACCCCAGCCCTCCCGGCCACTTGTCCACCTCAGGGCCTTGCCGTAATGGAAAGGGTGGTGGCTACCACCACGTCGATGCGGTCCACCGAGAAGGGGTTGAACTGCTTGTCCAACCGGCGCATGAACTCATGCTTGAGGAGGTAGCCACTCTGCCCGTTGAACTCAAAGAGCGCCATGTTCTGCTGCATGGGCAGGTCTGGGGGGCACAAGGGCACTCAGGAAGGGCGGCCCGGCTCTGGGTCTGCACGCAGCCTCTCTTTCCACATTTCCCAACCTTTCCCGTCTCGCAAATGGGGAGGTTGGGTGGACCGTGAGGATGAGGGTTTCTCATGTCCCAGCCCGGTTCCTTAGGGTCTCATCTCTCAGGAAGGGCCCGCAACCTGGAGTCAGCAGGAGCAAAGCCACAACCGGACCTCAAGCTCACAGTGGGAGTTGAGGCCAGTGGAGCAGGTGTTCCCACAGACCCACTCGGGCCGAGCAGCCAGAACCCATGCCAGCACCCTGGCATCATCACAGACATACTCGTATACGTGCAGTCACATAGGCATGAGCTGATGCACTAAACGCTCACACACATGCACATGCGCCCAGAGCCTAAATGAACATCAGCCCCCCTGCCCCCAGGTCTGTTCCAAAGACCCCCCCTCCCCAGGGAAGGGGTAAAGGTGGGAGGGGCAGGGGAAGGTTCTTAAGGGCCTGAGCATGCCCTCACCCATCGTCTGGAAGTTGAGGGCAACCATCTGGCAACCAGCATTCCAGAACATCTGGGGCATGTAGTTGGAGGAGTCCATGCGGGTGCCCTTGGGGTAGATGCGGCTCATCTGGCGCTTGTTGTAGCTGCCGCAGGGTATAGGAGCCAGCAAAGCCACCTGCACCAGGAAGACCCACAGACCCCCTGCGAGCCCCGTCCCAGGCCTCCCCTTTCCCTCCACCCCACCAGGGACCCTGGCTAGTGAGGTCTCAAGGATACTCCACAAACTGCACTGAGGACTTGGAGAGCAGGTCGTAAGCCTTGAGCTCCGTGAAGGAGGAAATGACATAACTTCGGTTCTTCTCTGTGTAGGGGAGAAAGAGGAAGGAGAGTCCGCGTCAGCCTGTCCCCTCCCACAGACTTGCCCTCCCCTGTGGCGCGGCTCCCTCCAGCACAGAGATGCCTCCAACCTAGCGTTTCCACCGCGGGCTGAGGGTTGAGGGGCCCCGGGGTGGGGAATATGCAGATCTGTGTGGGTAGCAGTGTGTGCTGGAGGTAAAGGGTACGCACAGTGGATACATACGCACAGGGATGGGGTTGCGTGCCAGAGTCCTAAAAAGTGGGGTACATGCCCTGGGTGGACGCAGAGGGTGTGGGAAACACGCAGTGATGAGCCCGGGGGGTCAGGAACACGCTGTGATGCACAGGGAACAGGGTGCAGGGGTGAGAGGCACACAGCAAGGGTGGTGCACAGGAGGGGGTGCAGGCTGGGGCTTCAGGGATGACGAGCCAGTGCTGCAGAGTGCATGCAGAAAAAGGTGTTCGTGTTGGGGCTGTGCACAGAGGGTGAGAGGAACTCATTGCGCGCATGTCCAGAGAAGATAAAGGTAAACAGCGTGGACGCGCTCAGAAAGGGAAGGGAACAAGGGGCAGATGTGCGCTGGCTGGTTTCTTTGCCTTCCTCCCCCTCCCAGGAGTTCTCATGCCCAGGCAGCCACAGAAGGAAGCTGGAGGAGCCCCAGGCCGCCCGGCCGAGGTGGCCCTTGGTAAATGACCTGCCTGTCACCGACACACTCCAGAGCATTCTGCTTGGTGCCAAGTTCTCAGTACAGTGATGGGACACTGGGAGCCACTGCCACTTAAACATGCCTCTGCCTGGCTCCTCTGCTGGGTATTTATAAACAGGGCCCCCAGCCCAAGGAGAGGGAGGACCCGCCTCACTCTCACCCCCACCCATCAGGCTGCTCTGGCGTCAGGACACGCTTCCTAAGGGCCTTCTCCCGAATCTAGCCTAACTTCCAGCTTACCACCACCGCATGCTAACTCACGGGCAGAGGACTCGAAGGAGATGAACTTGGTGGGTTGGACGTAATTGACTAGGCTGGACATCTCCTTGTAAGCCGTCACCTCCAGGCCCGCTGTGCCCTAGGGAGAAGGGGGGAGGATGGGGAAGAGGCCAGCTCAGAGCCCAGTGGCCCGGTCCCACACCCCCGCCTGGAGGGCTCTGCAGTGGAGCTGGCAGAAGGGCCTCGGGGCTCCCCACACACCTCATCTGACTGCATCTTCTTCATCCCTTCTTCATCCAGGTTTCCCGACTCCTCCTCTTCCTCTTCCACCTCCTCCTCCTCCAGCTCAGCCCCTTCCTCACCAGCCCACGCTGCCACATACAGCTCCATCAGCACTGGGGGCGGGGGAGACCCCAGCACCAGGCTGGCTCTCCCCTCCAGGCCCAGCCCCTCTCTCCCATTCCAGATGCTCCTCCTCGGCCACCCCCACTCCTCCCAGGCCGCCTCACCTGTGTCCTCACCCACAGGGACATTGGGTGGGCCGCTCCCCTCAGCCTCCCCACCCGGCTCCTGGCTGGGGGCTGGGGGACCAGCAAACTGGTTCTTCTTGTTCTTGATGAGGATCTTGCCTCGGAGATCCTCAGGGCTGGGCAGGGGGATGCCTGGTTTCAGCTGTGGGAGAGGAGACAGGGTCCTCAGCACTATCTCCTCACCTTCAGGGAGTAGCCCAAGCTCCCGCATGGCAAGCTACGCTCCAGCTGCCCCCGGCCTAACTCTCCAGCCTCTCCTCTCATCACTCCCACCTCGTGCGCTAAACCCCTGCCTGACCCAACTTATCCCAGCTCCTCAGTAATCTTTTCTCAAGTACTCAGCCTGCCTAGAACACCCTTCCCCACTCTCACCAGGATAAATCCATTCTTTCCCTCAGGTTTCAGCTTAGCCATCACCTCCTCCAGGAAGCCTTCCCTGATCCTCAAGACCAGATCTGGAGCCTCAGGTGCTCTCATAGCAGCCACTGGTTGTAATGGCCTGGTTACCTGTCTGCCTCCTGACTAGAGGGTAAGTGATCTGAAGGCTGGGACTGCCCCTCTGCTACTGACATACCCCCCAAGCCCAGCATAGTGCCTGACACGTGGTAGATGGTAGGACCCTAGCCCCACGTCCTCCCAAATAAACCCCAGCATCCTCTGGGGACATCTGCCTCGTTAATCTGGCACCCTGCCCTGGCTCCCCAGCCCTCAGACCCAGATGCCCCACAGTGAAGTCCACTCACTGGGAACTTTTCCAGTGGCTCTGTGAGCAGCATATCCCCAAATATCGTTCGGCAGTACTCGGCCATCTTAGCCTGTTGGCGGGGTCTGCAGGGAGCAGAAGTGGGTGTGCTTCAGCAGCTCCACTCCACCCTCTTGTCCATCTTTTTGTGCCCCCTGATGACCCAGATCAGGGGCTCAAGATGTTGGGGAGGCAGGGACACAGGCAGGAGAGCCTGGGGTCCCAAGGAGATTGTGTTGAGACCCGGGAGAGAGCCAGAAGGCATGGCTAGAGGCTGGAGACAGTTGTGGGGAGGGCAGCTGCAGGCGGGAGATGGGGACAGGGTAGAGAATGAGGCTGGATGGCCTGGATACGCACGAGTCCACGTGGTTTTCAAACGACAGGATGACCGGATAAGGGGAGGTCTTAAAGGCACTTTCTGCAATAGCTTCAATTGCTTCCTGGAGGAGAAGGGGACCCCGTGGGGAGGTCAGTGCTGTGCCTCCAGGCTTCGCCTCCCTCAACGGCATCCTTCCCCACTCCCCAGTTTCAACACACACGTAGAATTGGAGGGCCACTCTTGGCCCTGTGTCTCTTCTGGTCCCCTCTAGTACCCACACTGGTCCAAGGCCTCCCAGCCATCCCTCCTCTCTGGCCTCACTCCCCCCAACCCCAAAAAGCTCATGGCCCAGGGCCCTCCCCTAGTGCCACTGCCACCAGCCTCCACATGACGAGTCTCGCCTTGAAATAGATGTCTGTGGTCATGGTGAAGCCGTGGGTGATAATGGGCTCCTCGTCAGGGGGCTTCCCCTTCCAGCAGTCCAGCTCCACGCAGCGGCAGCCCGCCAGCAGCACCTGGCGGTACATCTCGGCGGAGGAGAGGCCTGAGAACTGGCCAGCTGAGCCAGAGGAGGGGCGAGGGGCGGGGGCTTCACTCAAGGGCAGTCCAGCTCTGCCCCTCCCCACTCCGTCGTGGGCAGCCCGTGGGCAACCCCTGCAGGGGATTCAGGGAGCAGGAACAGCCCCCGTAAAAGGAGAGGCTGGCGGTGAGGTCGCCAGGGCCCACCTGTCAGGTAGGTGTTGTGGGAGGAGTTGATGAAGTAATGGTTGAGCGGCTGCGTCATGTCGTGGTGCAGCAGCAACTTGTCCTGGGCCAGCACGCTGTTCTCTGGCCCGCAGAGTAACCATACCATGCCCTCGGGGGACAGCTGGCCTGGGGGACAGGGGTGGTTGTCAGGGCAGCAGCCCAGCTGCCAGGACCATGGAGGGTCAGAAGTTCCCTTAGTCCTCACCCCTCTGCACGTTGATGCCTCTGGGCTCGTACTTGTCGATGAGGCCCTGCACCTGGTCAGGCCGCGCAAGCGGGAACAGCAGGGAGTTGAGCCTGGAGTCGCGCTGTTTCTGGTTGATGAATTTGGCCAGGTGCTCCTTAGTCATGTAGGGTTTGGCCTTGGCGTGGCTGCAGGCCAAAGAGAGGAGCACAGGTCTCCTCTATATCCCCTGGGCTGGGGGCGGGGGTGTGTGTGGTGGCAGCTGGGACAACCCCCTTCTCCAGCGACGCTACCTAATTGTCAGCATGGCAGGTGGGAATTTTAGCCACCACCCCTTCCCCAAGACCAGCCCAGCCCAAGAAGCTCACTAGGAAGTGAAGATCTCATCTATTTCTGGCCGAGGACAAAGGCTCATGAGGAAACTCTTGTAGACGGATTCTGGGAAGTCCTCGGGATTGATGGCATCATTCTGGGGGGATAGAGAGTCACCTGATGACTCCTGCCCCCACCTTCCAGCACTAAGAACCACAGACTAGGCCCAGCCCTGCGCGAGGCGACTTGGGGAGAGGGAGGGCTCAGGGCAGACAGAAGAGCATCAGGGGCACCCTAAGCCCCCACTTTTCAAGGCCCTGGTTGCTGAGCAGAGAGCATCTTAGCTGGTTTGCTTTGCCCCTGGATTGATACTGGCTAATCTCTTGGCTGGGACAGGATTCAAACTAAGAATGACCAGAACTGGGAAGAAAAGAGCTCAGAAGCAAGCTACTTTACGCTGTTTGCCAGAGCTGTGGGCTATCTTTTTCTTTTTAATGGAGGATAAATTTTCAAAAAGGAGCAATTTGCATACAAACAATGCACCTAACAACGGAACCCCAAGATGCACGAAGCAAAACTGACAAAACTGAAGGGAGAAATAGACAATTCAACAACAACAGTTGGAGACACCAAAAAGCACAAGGAACGATAACAAAAAATAGACAGATTGGACTTCATCCAAATTAAAAATGTTGGTGTTCCAAAGGATACTGTCAATAAAGTAAAAAGAATGGGAGAAAATATTTGCAAATCAGATATCCAGTAGTAGACGACTTCACACTAAAAGAAAACCCAACTGAACGGTGGGCAATGAACTTGAATAGATATCTCTCCAAAGGCGATATGCAAATGACCAATCAGCACATGAAGAGATGCTCAGCATCATTAGTCCTTAGGGAAATGCAAATCAAACCCACAATGAGGGGAATTCCCTGGCGGTCCAGTGGTTAGGACTCTGAACTTCCACTGCAGGGGGCACGGGTCTGATCCCTTGTTGGGGGACTAAGATCCCGCAAGGCGGGTGGCGTGGCCAAAATAAATGAATAAATAACATAAAACCACAATGAGATACCACATCGCACTCACAGGATGACTAAAGTAAAAAGAAGAAAAAGAAGACAGACAATAACAGGTGTTGATGAAGATGTGGAGAAATTGGAACCCTCATACAACGCTGGTGGGATTGTAAAATGGTATAGTCATTTTGGAAAACAGTGTGGAATTTCCTCAAAATGTTAAGTATACGGTTACAATATGACAGAAGAATTCCACCCCTAGCTATGTCCTCAAGTGACTTGAAAACATACGTCCGGACAGAATCGTTCATAGCAGCATTATTCATAATAGCCCCAAAGTGGAAACAACCCAAATGTCCATCAACTGTTGAACAGTTAAACAAAATGTGGTATATCCACACAATGGAATAGCATTCCACAATAAAAAAGGAATGAACTACTGATACATGATACAACATGGATGAAGCTTGAAAACACTGTGCTAAATGAATGAAGGCTGACATCATATTGTATGATTCCATTTACGAGAAATGTCCGGAAGAGACAAATCCATAGAAACAGAAACAGAAAGTAGATTTGGTGGCATTCGGGGTTTCTGTGCCTTTGCATTCCATTCCAGAAAAACCCGTCAGATGTTTTCCAGGGTCATTCTGGAAAGCCAACATCAGTCTTAGTTTGGAGCAGAGGCTCTGAGCAGGATAGCTAGACCGAATCTTGGACCCATCAGCTGCAAGCAAAGATGGCTCAACGGCTCCTGCCGGGATGCAGGAGAGCTGATAAATAAGGAGGACTTAGCCAAGGTGGGAACTCGGGAGGCAGGAGAAAAGGAGGGTGGATGTGACAGCCCAAGCTGTGCCCTCAGCAGGAGCCCATTCCCACCCTCTCCCCAACCCCAAGCTTGCATCCCCTGTGACTCATTGCACCGAGGGGTCACCAGCTCCGTAGAGTTGAGTGTGGGGGAAGTATTCCTTCTGAGATTCATGTGGACAAGTGATCTATTATGAGGCCTTAGTTTTATTTATTTATAACATTCCAAATTCTTACCAGGAGAAAAGACTCCGTGGAATCCACAAAGGCACTGGCCAAGGGAGGACAGGGGCCTGAGATCTACCCCCGCCAGGCAGGAACCCTGGCTCAGGGCTGCATCTGCCCAGAGGGCTCCTTTTTGCAAGTCACATAAGGCATCTCATGGGGTGACCCCGCATACGACTTGTAATTAAAAATTACTTGAGTAAAAAGAAAGGAAAAATGTTTTCCTATTGGAACTGAAGGGGTATAGACCAACCTGCTCTGAACCCGGGCACCTCAACCCCCTGCCCTGGTTCTGTCACTGTGCCTTGTATCAGGAACCGGTGGCTTTAGAGTGAACTGACTTTTCGGGCTGTTGGCTGGGACTGAACTGTCATTCCTGCCCTCCGCATCCCCACCAGGGTGCCCTCCGGTCCAAGGCAACTCAGATGAGAAGGAGAATGCTGGGCGTGGGCTGGAGAGGGGGGAACCACTCACCTTGCCTTTTGGGAGGTGGCAGGCGCTGAGGGCAGCTTCCACCCGCTTGCGGTCAGCAGGAAACATCTGGAAAAAACTGAAGAAGCAGAGAAAAGCACCAGGCCAAGAGAGGGGTCAGGCCTGGAGAGGGAAGGCCTTGGGGAGCTCAGAGGACATGTGGGGAGGGAGGAGGGGAGACTCACTTCTTCACAGGAATCTTTCCTTCAGGGTTGAGCTGCATCTTGAGTTTCACCAGGCTGGTGGGCAGAAGGCAGCCCGTCAAGGCCCGGGCTGACACCCTTAGCCTCACGCGCTCAGGCCAGGCAGGCAGACACTTACCTCTTGTCCAGGAAGGTGCTGCGGGAGGCGTTGGCCATCAGCGGGTGCTTGGCCAGAGCCAGGACATCTTCAGCCCAGTCCTGCAGGACCCCAGGGCACAGCAGTCAGGGCCCCACCCACAAAGGTGCCGCCCCACGCCGTGGCCCAGGCCCGCCTCTCAGGCTGTCCCAGGTGCCCAGCCCCAGGCCAGGCGCCCCCGGTGCACCTTGCCCACGTTCTCTTTGTAGGAGACGAAGTTATGGAAGGTGAGGTCCACCATGTCGGGGCCAGACACCACGGTGAGCGTCTTCAGCAGGAAGTTGTTGTCAGGAAAGTCCATGTTGAAGACATCCCGGAGCTTCTGGCTCTGTAGCAGGTCGTGACAAGGTTAGGATCAGAGGTGTGTGCCCCCGTCCCTGCCCACTGTGGCTCTCCCTGTCTTTCCCTCTCAGCCACTTGAAATCTGGCCCACGGGGGTGGCATCCCATCCATGCCCATCTTAGGAGCCACGGGAGGGAGAGGCCCACAGGAAGAGATTAACCAAGACTTTGGGGCCTGGGAGTTCTGTGTATTTTGTTTGCCATTTTTCATTTGAAGACAGATTCTTAGTCCCCAGTCTCAGGGAATCCTGCTTTCCACCAATCCCTTCCTCCAATTTTCCTACCAGCATTAGGCAAATATAGGCAAAGCAGTCGGGGTGGAGGGGGAGAGGATGCAAGCAACACCTCCCAGACAGCCTGGGGTGCTCTAGGGGCAGTAGCTGGCCACGCAACATCTCCATCCACTGTGCCCTGATACCAAAGCCCCTTGCTCAGCTCAGGGAGAGACCCTCTGCTCAGCCCACGGACCCTTCCCTGGCTCCAGGGATCAGGCTCCCTGCCCCCACAGGGACTCCTGCCCCAGCCCCGTGGAGCTGGTGGCCGTGCTGATCCTGGGCTGCTACTGGGCCCACTTACCTTGGGCATCTTGGCAAACTTCCCAAAGCGGGTGTCCCGGATGCTGGTGATATCCAGAAACTCCATCTCCTGGTAGGAGCAAAGACAGGATGCGGACAAAGACCTCAGGTCAAGAATGAAGGGCAGCGAGGAGGGAGCTTCACACCCCTTCACATCTTGGCCAGCTGCCTTCTCTAGATGCCAAGACTGTGGGGCTTCCCAGACCACAGCCTTGCCTCCTCAGCGATCGGGCTCTCCTTCCTCATGCTGACCCTCCTCCCTTCCTCTCTGGCCACTCCTCCCCTGGCCGCTGGAGTTACTTGGGAGCTGTGACCTCCAGCCTCCCCTCCACCATCCTGGACTCTCCCCATGTTCGCCCTCCCTTCCTTCCGCCCAGGTGCCGAGGACCTTCTCTGATCTCTCTGAGCCCTCAAGTTTACCCAGAACCACAGGCAGGGAATCAGCCTTCAGCAGTAGCTCTAATTCCTTTCTCTCTCTCTCTCTCCAAGGGATGCGAAAGCTGAAGCATCTGGGCCCAAGGCAGCCATGGTCGGAGTGACTGCATCCTCCCTCCCAAAGCAGAGAGCCCCTGCCCACAGGAGATGCCCCCAGAGCCACCCTTCCCAGTCATTCTATACTCCTGGCATCCACACCTCCACCCCTGTGTCATCGAGAGGCTGCTTGGACTCAATGGAACAGCGGGAGCTCAGGGCCACGGTAGGTAGGGGCTGCCTCACCTTATTCTGATACGTCCAGTACAAGTAGTAGCCCTTGGGATCCACACGGAGGATAACCGGGGAGGCTATTGTTGTTTCCTGCAAAGAGAAGGAGTCAGCTCCCTGCTCTGAGACTTCAGGCCGAGCTTTCGTGGCCCGGGCCAGGGGTTTCAGAGCTCACCATCTGCCTAGGAGGTGGCCATCCCAGGGATCTGCAGGCATTTCTCTTTGTTCTCCAGAGCTAAGGCCTGGGTGTAAGCCTTAAAAGCTCTGAACCAGGGGTGGGGAGGGGTAGAGGATTGGAGATGGCATTTCTGGAGGAAAAGAGGGTTTCCCCTCTAAATCCCAAATAGAAGATCTCCCTCTAGACCCCAAGCAGGGTCTTGGCCCCCACCTCACCCTATTTTCAAGGGCCACAGCTCAGCCAAAGAGGTAGAATGTCCCTCACCAAGACTCCACGCTACCCCCAGGAGAGCTGAACGCGGTGAGAGCTGAGAGCCCAACTCCCGCAGAGCTGCCTAAGCTTCCTGCCTGCCCAGCCCTTCCATCCATGAACCCCACCGCCCCACCCCCCAGCTGTCCCAAGTGCCTTCCCACCTCCCAGCCTCAGCACCCAGCCCCTCTTGCCTAAAATACCATCAAAGACTAGCTTCTGCAGAGCCTTTCCTGAAGCATGCTGCAACAACAGGGCGGAGGCTGGTTCTCAGACCTGGAAGCCCCTCCAGGAAATCCCCAAGGGGCTCACGGACTCCCGGGAAACGAGCCTGTACTAGACCGTGAGCTGCATGCGCCATGTTTGCCGAAGGAGCAGGTGAACGAAAAATGAACTCGCTTCTGCGTTCCTGCTCCACTCACAGAGCACACAGCCTACCTTTTATTTTAAGGGTCTTTGTAGGCACAAATAACAAGATACTAAAATCGAAGTTTCCCACAAGGCATGGTAGTTGACTGCACACCAGACCAGACCAAATGCAGAATTTACAAAGGAGATGGCCCAGAAAAAGGTTCCCAGATTAGGGGCAGTTAGGATATGGGGGAAAAGAGAATACTGTGTGAGGAACCTAATTTTGGAGAAAGCTGTGTTGTGAGCTCCCTTCCCTTCCTTCCCCAAAGGGAGGGTTGGGGTACCTGACCCCTCACCTTAAGCTCGCACTTGGAGAGCTGTCGTCACCCCTGCCGTTGTGGTGCATGACAAACTGGGGTCTGACTCCTGCCCAGGAAACTGAGCGGGTGAGAGAGATGCTGGTGTGCTAGGTGAGCCCGAACCCCCGGAGTCTGTGGGGCAGTGAACTCGTGAGTATTTTCTGGGTCCAGAGTGGGCCTGTGGGAGAAAGGGGCAAAGCCGAAGGTGCAGGAAGCTGAGGGTGGTAACTGGATTCTCTGGGGCTAAAGAAGTAATTTGAAGTGAGCTCCTGAAACAGAGATGGCAGGAGGACCCTAAATAAGGGATTCCCCAGCTCAGGGGGAGGGTCTCCTAAGGACCCTCAAATATGCGCCTGAGAGAAAGCAGAAGCCTTACACTTCCACCAGGCCCACTTCGTGATAGCAACTGCTCAGTGAAGAACTTTGGTACCTCTTTCCCTCCTTCCTCACTGTACCCCACCCCTGGTGGGCATAGAGGAAGATCAGGGAATCCTCCCACAGGCCTTTCCGCAGGGCCTGCAGCCCACCTGAAACCATTCTTGGAGGTGGGGCAGAAGATGTCATTCTAAATTAAGACTGGAGTTTTGAGTTATAACTAGTTTCTGAAGGTAGACTGGGCTTTGTGAGGAAAAGTGTCCTAGGCTTGTCTATTCCCCAGGAGAAAATGGAACGTCTCATGACGGGCTCAGTTTCCTTCCATGGGTCATAGGGGAGCTTCTCCCACAGAATACATTGGAAACGGGCTGTGGGACACGACAGTAAGCTGGGATTTGATTACATCCTGTACATTGTGCTTATCCAGTACCCAGGTCATCTGCCTACAGGGCCAAAGGCAGTCTGAGAGCAGAGCCTCGTCTGGCAGGTGCGTGTGCCCCGTGACGGGGAAGGTTCCTGCTCGTGGGAGGCAGGATCCAGGACCCTGCAGTGCCCTGCCTTGGGGAGGGCAGTGGGCCTGCCAGGTACACGGATGCTGGCTTGCAGAGAAGACCACATAGCACGTCCCCATCCCTGATGACCCTCTGCCCAGTCAGGTTACACGCACTTCCCGGAGGAAGGGAGAGAGGCCGCTTCACTTTTCATTCTGAGCCACTTCCCTCATTCCACAGGCTCCTGGGACGTGGCTCCACCATGCCGCAGTGACCACACCACTCGTGGGGAAGCAGAAAGTCTCTCACCACAGGCCCGCTCCCATAGCCATGGCAACCAGATTACTCAGCCTAGCCCAGCCCCAAAGGCCTGAGAGCCTTAACTCACAGACTCAGAGCCCCCTCATCCCACCTGTAAGGAGGAGGAACCAGCCCTAAGGGCCCTTCCTCCCCCCGCAGCCAGTCCAGAAACTTCAGGTTCCCTTCCTGGGAGCAGCCAGTGCTGACTCTCACGCTGGGCCAGCCCAGCAGTCTTACCTCCCTGAAGGAGGGGCCCCAAGTTGTTCCTCTCACCCGCCCAGGAGAATCCCTGGCCTATGGCAACACACACATCTTCAGGCTCCGGGAGGACCAGAGGCTGGGAAGCAGGCCCAGTTTGGGGAGCAGCAGACACAGTGGAGACAGAGGTGCAGGGCAAAGTGTGGTTTCCCCTTCCCTGCAGACGGGCCGGCGTCAGGGAGCCAGGCCGAGAGCAGCTAGCGGAAGCAGAAGTCTATCCGTTCCCTCCCAGGCCCCTGGGAGGAGAGCCTCCAGTTCTCCCTTGGGGTCCAGGAGCCTTTCGTGGCCACCTCACAGCAGCTGGGGGAGAGCAGGGCATCCCAGGGACAGGGCCGGGGCCAGGTGGGGAGGGGTGAGGATTCCAGTCCAGGCGTCCGTCTGGGGCTGGAATGGGCTGTCTGTGCTGGGAGTAGGGGCCTGGCTCGCCTCTGCTGCTGGCCCTGCCTCAGCTCTGGGACACCTTTCCTCCCACTGCCCAGACCGGGAGCAACACACCCTTCTCTTCTTGGGGGCTTTGGGGAAAGACAGACCCAGACCCAGAGAAATTTCCTCCTGTGACCACCCAGGCAGCCATCGTCTTCCCACATCCAGACAGAGCCTTAGCCCCCGCAGCCCAGGGACACAGACTGGGGGCACACACCCTCCCGCCCAGGTTTGTTTATCTGGGTAGTTGTGTCAGCTGCCTGGCCAAGCAACACAGGCGCCTGAGTCCTGGCAGACATAAACCAAGCCAGCCCCCCCCCACCCCGGCAAAGCCCCAAGCAGGGCGGCCGCCACCCCTGCAGCCCTCCGCCCAGCCCCACTCACATCATCCCATCTGATGAAGCGCTCCCCTTGGCTCAGATAGGCCTTCACCCCGGGGGGTTGCAGGACAGGGTTAAGCAGAGACATAGTGCCAAGCGTCCGTCTTAGGAGAGGCTGGGCAGGCACAGCGCACAGAGGGGAGGAAGGAGGGCGGGCGGGGCTGGGGGGAGACTAGCTGGGCTCACATGGCACCCGCCCCAGCTAGTCCGGAAGTCTGGGCGCTCTTACAGCCCGCGGGGGGCAGTAGCTGGGTGCAGAGCTGAATGCTTCGGCCAGAGGCCCATCTGCCTTTCAAATCAACCTCATCCCGCCTGCCCGCAGTGGGGGGCTGTGGTCACTGCTCCTGCCCAGGGAGGCCGGGCTCCCCTCTGCAAAGCCCCCCGCCCTCACCCGGTGCCTCGGCACTTCCTGCTCAGGGCTTCCTTCTCTGTGCTGCTCAAGAAGCAGGTCCCGAGGCCTGGCCGCCCCGAGCAGGGGCCTCTCCGTCCCAGGGGTCATCCCTGGTCAGATGTGGGAAGGGGCCAGCTGGGGATACTGCTGCCCAGGTGGACACTGAGGGGGGCGAGCAAGGAGCTCACGAGGGGAAGGGACCCCCACAGAGGTGGGGTCCGGAGCACAGGGGTCACTCTCAGAGGCCGAGGAGCCTGGGACCACCCTGGAGGTGGGAGTTGAGGGAGAAGCAGGGTCCAGCTGGGACTGAGCATTTTGAATAAGCAAAGTTTGCTGAACACCCAGCCCCTCCTTCTCGGTGCTTCCTCCCCATGAAAATGAGGTGCAAGTGAGGCAATCGCGCCCCTCACCCGCGTCACACGTGACTCCCTCCTCTTGGCCTTCCGGACCTGGACGAGGCCTGAAACCTCACTGACCAGCCGCCACTCCACACACCGCTGCTTCAAGCACCCCTCAGCCACCAGCCTCCACCTTGCTGTCCTGCCAGGCTCCCTCCTCTGCCCTGTGCCGGGGCCTGTGGGAGAGAATGCTTGGGGCAGGAGGGCTGCTCGCAGGGGCCTCAGCTTGCGGTGCTGCTCAGGGCTTATGGCCCTAACTCTGCTCCGGCCCAGGGCCCGGCCCGGGAGCTCAGTCACAGCCCAGTCCAGCCCAGCCCACTTCCTCTTGCCTAATCTGCTCTCATCACCCTTCTTAACCCAGCTGGGGGAGCCGAGAGCTCTGCCCCGGACTTCCTTCCCCTCTCAGGGCCCGGCTTTCTGTTCCAGGTCCCACCGTGGACATTTGTGCCACCCCCTGACAACAACGGGACCCTCACCCAGGCCCTAGAACTGCCTCTGATGGCCAGTCCGGCCCCAGGCAGGAGGATGGGGCCCTCTAGGGGTTGGAGCTGAGGGGGTTCCTAGCACAAAAATAAGCCCTGGAAAAATGATTCTAAGACCACTGGGGTGGATCCTGGAGCAAGGCCTGACAGAACCTGTGGAAACAGCTTGGGAATCCTCCATGCTGCCATGCCCTGTGCCCTCAGGACTCAGCCGCCCTCCCCTCCCTCCAAGCCCTGCTGTCTCTCATCTCTCCTCCCTCATCCCTCCAGCCTTGGACCCCTCTGGGGGCCCCTCTGGCATCTCCTGCTCTTCCGATTCCCTTCCTGGGATCAGGTTCCCTCTCTGTCTGTTTGAATGCATTTTGCAAGGGAAATCCCTGTCCCTTCCCAAAGCCCCTGCACCTGTCACCTGCAGCCGGCCCTGCTCCTGTACCCAATTCCTCCCTCTGGTCCACCCTGCAGCCTTCTCTCTACTTTGGGCCTGGAAAGACAATCCCCTCTCTCTCCCTCGGCATGGGGATGGGGTAGGTGGAGGCGCTCTCATTTCACAGGATTGGGGGCGCCACAAGGAAGGCAAGGATTTCAGGGCTCTTTACTCTTTTACCCTTTCTATCTCCGGCTTTGAAGTTTGAGGCTCTGAATCCACAGAATAAAGCCTCACCCATCTTTACCCAGTGATGACACTGCCTGGACCCTGTTCTTGAGACCCCCAACTGTAGCTTCGTCTGTCCTCGCCTGCCCACATCCTGCAAAGCAGCCCTCAGAATGCAAGAAATCCAAGCAGCAAAGGGAGCTGGGAAAACCTTCATCCAACAGGGATATTTTTCTTTTAAAAATACATTTAGTTTTTTTAAATGTGAATTGACAAAAATATTGTGTAAATAATGGTAGACTGGATACAGAGAAAATCAGAGAGATCACATGAACACACAGTTTGGGAGACTGGCGCCTGGGCTGAGCTGAAAAGAGGGCGCCTCAGACAGTCTGCCAATCTCATCCCCCCCCCCACCCCAGAGGCAGAAGGTGAAGGGCGAGGATGCCCCCTGCTGGGCGCACTGGAGAGCACGTGCCTCCTGGGGAAAGGCTGGGAACCCCGAAGGCAGACCCTTAGGGAAGTTGCCGCTGGGTCTGGATCAGTTGTGAAGATGGGTATGCTGGAGAGTTTGGCATGTCCGAGCTTTGGGCCAAGAAGGTCGTGCTGTCTCCCAGGGAGATACTGGTGGCCTGGAGCCCCGGGGGCAGGTCCCGAAGTCACTTGCTCACTTGGCACCTCTTGCTTTTTGGTTTCTCAACCTGTTCATCAGAGAAGTTCAGCGGTGGAAGTTGAACTCAGATCTTTGGGTGGCCCAGTTACCAGACAAACAAGAGAGTCAAATGAGGTGGGTTTCTTACCTGATGCCAGCAGTGGGGTTCAGAAGCCCGGAGGCCTGTTGAGTGTCTTAGGCCAGTGGCTAGTTTACTTCTGGAATGAAGATTGGCTCAGATGTTGCATCCTCAAAGATCTGTTTCCTAGTCGGGCACAGGGAGCCAGGCTGGGCTCACTACTCTATGAACCCAGCCACTTATTAGCTGGTTTATCTTGTAACGGTCCCGTGCCTCAACTTTCTTACCTGTAAGATGGGGATAATTATGCCTCACAGGAATGAGGCATATAAGAATTAAATAATATAATGGATGTAAAGTACTTAATACCCAGCCTGCACATGAGCTCAATATTATTATTACTTGTTAGCAGACGCTGACAGGAGAAAAGCAGTTTTTTATTACTTCCTCCTCGGTGTATATTGCTATTCTTTCCACAACTATCTTCACTGACTTGCTCTTTGGGTTTTTTGTGGGGTTTTTTCCAGCAGTTTGTGTGGATCAGGGCCTGGACCCACCTTCCCAGGGCAGGCTGAACTAGGGGTGCTCCTGAAGCAGGCTGTCCCCCAAGCAGCCTGAACTCGTGAAGTCACATCACGGGCAAACGCCAACCTCCCACCACCTCCACACCATCACAGCTGATGAGGCGGGCGTGACAGTGAAGACCAGGAAGTGTCCATCAGTCCAGCTGTATGTTCAGCTGCAGCTCCAGATCCAGCCACCCTCTGCATGCTGAGAGCTGAGTGTGAATGCAGGCAAGGACAAGGCTGGGTAGCAGGTGCTGAGGCTGTAATCCCTTAGGGGAAAAGGACAGGCGATCAAGAGTTCTCTGCAGAAACCCAGGAGGAAGACGTTGCCTGTCCTCCCATGCCAACCCCTCCTAGAATCATAGAAGGAACCATCCTGGACTTAGAAGTGGAAAAGAATCAGTCCCATATGTGTTTCCCTTTGAAGTATCATTTTGGATCAAACTTACCTGGAGGTGTAACTAGGGGAACACTGGATCCGTCCTCAAGAGACCTAGATTTTACTCTCAACCAGAGCAAAGTTTAGCTGTGAGATCTTGGCAAGTTACCTGAGCTCCCTGATCTGTTAAGTTTTTGATCATTTCCAAGATTCCTTCCAGCTCTAAAAATCTCTGTCCCATCAGAAGGACCAGCCTTGTCACTTTCTCTGAGAGATGACAAACCTAGAGATGAGAGCTGAAGATGGCAGGAAAAGGATCGGCTCTTCCCCCTACCGGGTGTTCTTGGACACATTACTCGTCTTCTCTGCCTCTGTTTATCTGTCTGTGAAATGGACCCATTTTCATAAGTGTGATGGAAATAAGTTAGACAACATCCTTCTCCAGGTGGGCATGGTGCATTGCACATAAGGAGTGCCCTCAGAATTGATTGATCGCTTCCCTCCTTACTCCCGTCCTGGTCCATCTGTTTATCAGGACCTGGGCAAAGCCACAGTGAACCGGCCCCTCAACTTTGTGAATAGCAGGAAGCCAGTGAGGATAGGGGAGGTGTTGAGAGACAGACTCAGGATCCCAAAACATCCTAACCTGCTGGAGCAACAGCCTGAACTTCACAAGGTAAAATGAACAGGGCTTAACTGAGAGATCCGGGCTTGGCTCCAAGGCACCGACTGTACAAGGACAGGGTGGGGAAGTAGCGGCTTAGCAGAAGCATGTGTGAATAAAACTGAGGGTTTTCACCGACAGCCAGCTTCATATGAGTCAAACGAGAAGGCTGCCAAAGAAACGGACAGACTCTTAGGCTGCTGAATTAAAGCGGAGTACTGAGCCCAGTGACTGTCCATCTTGATATCAATCAGAATCGCCTGGGAAGCTCTGGTGACACTGGATGCTCCTTGCTGTTCCCAGACCCTCTGATTCAGGACCTGGGATGGGTGGGTGGGGAGAGGGGAAGGAAGTGAGGTGTTTGGATTTCCAAAGAGCTTCAGTCTTGGTTCCAGTGTGCAGCCAGGGCTCTAGAACCAAGGAGGAGTCAGTCGCATTCTCATTCTTGGCGTGTCAGACCACATCTAATGCACTCGGGGACTTCGGTCTCGGTGGCTTTATCATGGGGAAACGCACAAGCTGGAGGGCATTTGGTGGAAGGTGGCCAGGATGTAGGATGCACCTGACATTCTGTGAGGGCTGGTGGAGGGAACCACAGCATGGACATAAAGGTGGTCCGGCGGTCCACCTTCAAATGGATGAGACTTGTTCACGTGGGTCCTAAAGGTTGGAATCTTAGGTGACTGAGGTGACTGTCTTAGGTCAGGTTTCTCATGAAACGTTATGAAACAGAGATTTGCTTCTTGTGGGAAGTTTATTGGGAAGTGCTCTCAGAAACAACACATCTGAGGGAGTGAAGGAATCAAGACTGAGCAGAGGAAGAAATTGATCAAGGATGCAGTCACAACAAAGGACGCCTCCACAGGGAGCTCGGGGGTTGGGATGACACTTCAGAGCTGCCCCAACTGAAGTTGAACGCCCCACCCCCACCCGGCAACATTGACTAGGCAGATTATCCCTCATGAAGTCAGCAAGGCAGCTCCCTTTGAAAGCTGACGGAAATGCCCAGGGAGAGACTCAGCTGTGAGCGTTCAGCAGCCAATACTCCTAGCAACTTGGGGATAAGCTTCTTGGTCCCAGAGGCAGGATCTGGCTGGTGCACCATAGCAACCATGACAGTACCCCCTTTGCACAGCCTGGAACTCTTTGCATCATATGGTAAGCACCCTCTGCCTGGGAATAGCCCCTCCAGAATTCTAGTGATTGTTTCCTCTGAGAAACTTATAGGAAGGTAAGTAGGTTGAACTTAGCCCTCACTACTGAAGCTTGTCTTGGTGTCACACTGATATTCAGCATCCCTCCATTACCCATTCTAGATTCTCTTTACCTTCAGCTTATACCTCTCCTGGTCTAGGTGGCTTACCTGGTGGGGTGACTCAGATCCTCATTCCCCAAGGAGTCTGAGCTCCTAACCACCATGCCCTTTTCAAGCCATGCTGCTGAATTTGTCCACTTACTATCAAAATTGGGCAAGGGAGTACCAAGAGACACCCTAGAGGATCGCCTGGGTGCCAAACATCTTCTTCCCTGACCCCATTATATAGCAGCAGCCCTATCTCTTCCCAAGGATCAGGGTCAAGTACCCCTGGCAGGAAGCGACTCTTTTTTTTTTTTTTTTTTGCCTGCTGGTGTCTTGGTACAAGGAATCTAAAAGGCAGGAAGCAGCCACACTTAAAGTTGATGGGATCCTTTTTCTGTGCCCTCGTGGAAGTGTTCCACCTCTGGGAACTAGATTCTCTAAACCCAGAGATCCTAGAACTGTAGGAATAGGAACCATGAGTTCCCCCCAGAGGATCACTGGGAGAGATGGTGAGTGGGGTTATTCCTACTTCAACCCCTTGTTTATTAGGCTTTTATATTCTACCTGTTGGTCCATAGCACCATATTATAGTTATTGAATAGGGTACATACTTCATCCTGGAGCACGGTGTCCCATCATCTCTAAAACAGTGCTTCAGCTGCACCTTTGAAAGGCTTTTCTTTCACTCTATCAGCTCTATTCACCAGTGGATAGCGATGAATGTGATAGGCCCAGAAGATTCTACGACCGTGTGCCCATTCTTTTGCTGTAAAGTGGGACTTTTGGTCTGACGTAATGTTATGTGAGATCCCATATCTGTGAATCAAACACTTTTTAAGCTCTCAGAGAGTGGTGCTGGTTGAGGCCTTTAGCAGGAAAGAAAAAGCCGTCCAGAATACATGCTGATTCAAGTCAAGATGAATCATCGAGCCTTCCCGATTAGAACAGGTGCAATGTAGTCACCTTGTTACCAAGTACCATCAGATGTTGGTAGGTTGGAGATTTGGCAGCCTTGGTGAGCGGGAGCCCATTCTGCTGGGTGCACCCCTGCCGCCATACACTATATGCCTATGTGTAGCCTCCATCTGTGGCAACATGACCACTTTTCCATGTGCCAGTTGGGCCAGCACAAGTGGTAGATGACAGAGGCTGGCTAATGTCAACTGGCCAAGTCATTCTATCTACTTGGCTATTTAGCCTCTCCTCCATGGTGGATGCTCTCGGGTGGACATTAACATGCAATGTATAGATCTTCACACTTTGTGTCCACTCCCATAGATACATCCACGTGCCTCTTCTTCTTCCCAATTTCCCACTGTTTCCCTTTCTAGGCCTCTAACCAACTCATCAAGCCGTTTTCTACAGCCCATGAGCCTGTACATATTTTTATGTAGGGCCGCTCGACCAGGCAGCCATGATGATGATTCAGGTCTCCAGATATCAGTGTCAACTCAGACACGGCATGACCTTAAAATGTTTGGCTATTCCACTTTCCCCACTGTACAGTTACCCAAGTAAATGGCCATAGGTCCCTTTGGGGAAGGAGTAGAAAATCATTACTGTATTGCCATAGTATTACGGAAGCCTTCCTCCTGGAGACCCAACCTCTCCTTCAGTCAAAGGGTTCTGGATCTGCCACTTGCCAATGCAGGGGACACGGGTTTGAGCCCTGGTCCGGGAAGATTCCACATGCCGCGGAGCAACTAAGCCCGTGCACCACAACTACTGAGCCTGTGCTCTACAGCCCATGAGCCACAACTACTGAGCCTGCGTGCCACAACTGCTGAAGCCCATGTGCCTAGAGCCCGTGCTCCACAGCAAGAGAAGCCACCATAATGAGAAGCCAGCGCACCGCAATGAAGAGTAGCCCCCCGGGGCTTCCCTGGTGGCGCAGTGGTTGAGAGTCCGCCTGCTGATGCAGGGGACACAGGTTCGTGCCCCGGTCCGGGAAGATCCCACATGCCGCGGAGCGGCTGGGCCCGTGAGCCATGGCCGCTGGGCCTGCGCGTCCCGAGCCTGTGCTCCGCAACGGGAGAGGCCACAACAGTGAGAGGCCCGCGTACCGCAAAAAAAAAAAGAGTAGCCCCCACTCGCTGCAACTAGAGAAAGCTCATGCACAGCAATAAAGACCCAACGCAGCCGAAAATACATAAAAATAAAGTAAGTAAATTTAAAAAAAAAAGTGTTCTAGATCTGAAAATTGAGTCAGGTCTGGAAACCAGACAAGGTATCGTGACTTTTTATTTGAGCAACTGTCACCAACCTCCTGATCTTTCATTCCTGATTTCTTTTCATTGTACAGCTCAGCAATTCTGTGTGTGGTCTGCAGATCACTGGGGGGCCCTGAGACCATTTCAGGTATTTCACAATGTCAAATCTTTGCATAATAATACTAAGACATTATATGCCTTTTAAACTGTGTTGACATTTGCACTGATGGTGCAAACACAATGTTGGATAAAATTTCTGGCACCTTATCAAACCAAGGCAGTGGCACTAAACTGTTCTGGTAGTTCATTGTAAAAAAAGAAGGAAGGAAAAAGAAAAAAGAAAGACAGGACAGAGGGAGGGAGGAAAGGGGAAGGCAGGAAGGCAGGAAGGCAGGAAGGCAGGAAGGTAGGAAGGAAGGAAGGAACAAAGGGAGGAAGGGAGGGAGGAAGAAAGGGAGGAGTCAGTTTCACTTAAGAATGTCCTTAATGAATTTAACAAAATTTAAAATTTGTTAAATTTTATTAAATCATAACCCTTAAAAACATGTCTTTTTAATATTCTCTGTAATTAATTAGAAAGTACCGTACTGCACCCAGAAATATAATGGTTCTCTCAAGAAAAAGCAATTGTGCAATTGAGTATGAGCTAAACTAGCCATTTTTTTCACTCGACAAAATAACTGACAGGTAAACTATGGTCATTCAGACTTGGTTATCTGGCAGGTATTTTCTCAGATTCAAACCAAGTAGACCTGTGACTTTGAGGAAAGCAACTGATAGTATTTTTTGCCAATGATACAATTTGAGCTTTCAAATGAAAATTAGAATTTTAGGAAACTTGTATGCACTATCATGAACTTGACAGATTCCCAATACTTAAAACTTTTCCTGATGATACTAACAAATATGATTTTTAGTATTGTATAATGAATTGTATCAATATTTGAAAGATCTGTATAATTCAATGAACCAATATTTTCCAAATGACCAAAGGATGTTACAAAATCATGCATAGGTAGAAGAGCTGTTCAGAATGCAAGGTAGATCAATAGATTTTAATATGATTGAGTACAAAAAGTTCACTGACATAGTTCCATATTCTACATTACAACTACCATTTAAGAAAATACTCCTTGTTGAATTTTGGTGTAGTATCAAAGGAAAATGCCCACAGTTAGCTGAAAAGTCTATTAAAATGCTCCTCTCTTTTCCAACTGTTAATACATATATTCATGAGGCTGGATTTTCTTCACATATTTTAACCAAAACAACATATTGCCACCCAAAGCAGATATGAGGATCCAGCTGTTGTCTATAAAGCCACATTTAAGTGACTTGCGAAAATGTGAAAAAAAAGGCACTCTTCCCACTAATTTGCCCCAGAGGTGCTATGACCTTTTAGCCATCTGCATAGCTCTACTGTCAGGACCCTCCCACTGACACTGCGACTTGCTGCTTATTACAATAGTATGCCAATCTCTGGCTTCTATCATTTTGCAGTCCTAACATCCCCCTTGCTATTAGGGAGCCAGTTCTGTTTTGGCCTCTTGCTGTCAGCCCTGGCCTGCGTAGGATAGCCAAAACTCAGCTTCTCACCAATGCACTCCTCTTGGCTTTGATAACCAGAGTATCCTCTGGGCCCTCCTGCAGAACTTAAGTGGGTTTCTGATCTTACATAGAATACCCACTAGAGCATGCCCACTTCTCTGAGCGTTTTGAACCCTTCTTCCATCTTCTGCCATGGTACTTCTGGCATTTCCATTTCACTTGGTGAGCCTGTCTCCCAGGATCCTTGTCAGGATGTTAAATCCTGTTTCATGGGAGAGTGTTCCCATATCAATAAACTCCCCCTCATTCAACTTAGTATTCACCTCCCCCTCGATCCAGCCAATACATCCTCTCCTGCTCCTGCCAGTACATACTGGCTACTTCCGCAGCTCCTTGGGGATAGAGCCCTCCTCCTTCCCTAGCAGGAACCCTGCACATCTCTGGCTGGGTTGTGTTGCAACTTGGCCCTATTTATTGGTCTTGTAGGCCAAGAGAGAGTTACAGCTTCCTTTGGTGCCTGAGGGCAATTCTCAGGGACAGTGGCAAGCTGTGAGCCATTAGTAGCCAACATTCCTAGCAGCTGGAGGAATGAGAACCTCCATCCTGAGGGTGATGTGCATGGTATTCCCAATATCCACTACAGAGACAAAGTTCAGCTCTGCCAGTGAGGCAGAGTAGAACAGGGATCGGTATCTAATGCTCTAGAGTCATAAAGACTCAGGTTTGAATTCTATCTAGCTATGTGACCTTGGGCAAGTTACTGAACTTTTTTTTTTTTTTTTTTTTTTTTGCGGTACGCGGGCCTCTCACTGTGTGGTCTCTCCCGTTGCGGAGCACAGGCTCCGGACGCACAGCCTCAGCGGCCATGGCTCACGGGCCTAGCCGCTCCGCGGCATGTGGGCACGGACCAGGGCACGAACCCGCGTCCCCTGCATCGGCAGGGGGACTCTCAACCACTGCGCCACCAGGGAAGCCCTACTGAACTTTTTTGAGGCAATTTCTTCATCTCTAAAATGAAGATAAATAGTAACTACCTGATAGATTGTTGTAAGACAAATGAGACAAGGAATGTAAGTGCTTAGCATGGTGCCTAGCACATAATAAAGGTGTGGATGCTGTTACAATTGGTCAGAACTGCTGCTGTTACAATTGGTCAGAACTTTCCGAAGCCTGAAAGGGCTGCCTTAGGGAGCAGACAATAACGTACACCAACATGGAGGGTCTTTTAGCTAACGCTGGAGAGTGCTCCATAGGGATGCTGTGGGGAAGGTTCTAGGGTCCATGAGGGTATTTACAAAAGAGGACCTTTTGGGCCCATTCTATCCCCAAGCTGCCTTGATTCTCTGCTCTGACTCTGCCTACCCTTAGTCCCGGAGAGGCACTTAGAGAAGCACATTCACTTTCAGGCCACCAGGGGGCCGTTTAGTTGCCTGCAACAGGAATACACTAATGGTTTCTTAATGGCTCAGGCACCAGGGAGAACAGCCTCAATTATATCTGAAAGCATTTTGAGTTCCTAGGGTAAAAGACACTATGTAAATCCAGATAATAAATACGGCTTATTGATGACAGGTTAAAGAATCTGGCACTGTTAAGTTTGGAGAAGAATAGGGTGAGAGGAATTGAATAGGGGCTTCAAGTATATCTATTCTTCAGTATTGAAAAAAATGACAGGCTGTTTTCCTACTCCGCTGGGAGCCAAGCAAGAAGAAAGAAGTTTAATTTGCAACAGAAGAAATTCAGAGTGCATTCAAGGAAGCAGGTGGAAGGAGGCTTTGGGTTGGCCTCACCTGGAATCTTTTAAGAATAATTCACCTTGGTACAGCTGGTATGATCGGTCCTGCCAGGAAGGCCAGAGAGTAAGGTGGAGAGAGAGTTCAACATCCAGAGGCAATTCAGGGATTTTGACTTAACAGGTCGCCCTGCTAGACAGGCTCTGGCCACCCTGGCAGCAGGTTGGGGAAGGAGTGGTTGCCTTTTCCCCATCAGACTCCAGAAGGCGATAAGCACTCCAAACTTTCAATGTCCTTAAAATCTCTCAGAAAGTAAAAAGGCAGCCTGTTCTTGGAAATAAGCATCCCGTTGGCCATTGCTAGTGGCAGACTCGCACCTGAGCTTCAGGAGTCAGGGGCTGGGCTATGGGCCTGGAGTTCCAGCCCTGATCAACACACTCAGCTCTGGTAGCCACTTGACTTCTGTGCAGTGGGGGAGGCAGGGCAGCAGTGATGGGGTGGGGCTTCTTCATCAGGGGGCATGGTGTCTGGAAGCTAAGAGTTCCTGTGGAGGAGGGGAAATGGAAAAGGCAGAGATGGTCCAGCCCCACAGAGTCTGAAGCCAGGAGTCAGGAGGGGTGGTTCGCCCACAGAACCCAATTAGGACCGACCTAATTGGGCTCTCTCCCCCCCACCAAGGCAGTCTCCCACACCCACTGAGATACCCAGGAGGTCCACACACCCAGCTGTGGGAACACAGGAAGTAGAACTCAAGGAGGAGAGAACCAGAAATTCTAGAAAACCTCATAGACAGGGAATGGGGAGGAGAGAAGCCAAAAGAGAGGAGGGCTGAAGGAGGGGGAAGGCACAGGGTAAGCGGCTACTGAGAGTCCGAGCTTGGAGGAGTTCGTCAGCACCTAAACGAGGGATGACAAACCTCACTTGGGAAGGATGGCAGGGCAACAGCCGCCCAGGCTCTGAGACCCGGAGAGGATCAGAGAAGGCAAAAGCCCTGTACTGTAAGCCGCTCCACCGGTTCAAGGGCAGCCTCTTGAGTCCATGAATCAAGCCCAAACCCGGGAGTCGGAATCCCCCCAAAGCGGGACCTGGGACCTGTTGCAAACTTCAGGACTAAGGTGGGAGGAGAAACAGCTCAGCACTTGTACTGTCCCGAAAGCTCTGGAAGGTCTGGGCAGCCGACTCGGGGATCTCCGAGGACAGAGAATCGGGAGAGCCTGAAGCACAGGCGGGATCCGGCGGCGGGTGGGGGGTGAGGGCTGGGAAAGGGCGCGACCAGCTGTAACCACAGTGCACGCTCCAGCTTCCTTGGCTGCCTACGCCAGACGACATGGTCCAGACTCGCTAGGTGTAAAGGGGTCTGAAAGCCCCGCCCGGCGGGTACGTGGAACGGGGCGCGAGTCGAGAGCACCAACGTGAAATCACTCCCACTTCTGGGGGTAAACTGAGGCCTGGGGCCTGGGAGCGGAAGCCGTTGCTGCTATACCACCTGTCACTTCGGACAGTCTGGACACAGAGGGGAGGCGCCAGAGTTGACAGCTCTGCGCTCCGACCGCCCCTCCCCGCCCCCATTCCAGTTCACCACTCCGCCCCAAACGGTGCCGTTCCCCTTTTAAAGAAGCGCCCCGGGCTCCCACCGTCGCCGCGCCAGCCCGTAAGGGGCTGCGGCGACGTTGCCCTTTTAAGAGCCAGCCTCCGTTAACTCTCTCTTAACGGGGCGTCCCGGCGGGGCTCGCGGCGCCCGCCTGCAGACCGCCTCCCCGTGCGGTACTTCCGGACCCCGCCGTCGCCCTTTTAAGAGGCAGCCCCCAGCAGCGCCCTCTCCCGCCCCTTGTTGCCGGCGCGAGAGGCGGGGGAGCCGGGCAGGAGAAGAGAGCGCTGTCCGCGCGGCCACTGGAGACCGGGCGGCCGGCGGCCGGGCAGGCGGCGGCGGCGGCGGATGGGGACTCGGAGCCGGGCGACTGTGGCGGCTGTGGCTGTGGCGGCGGCGGGGAAGCAGCTGACGGGCCGGCGGCGGCGGCGGCGCTGGCGGCGGTGACTGGTCCAGGCCCCGGCGGCGGCTGCAGCGACACGGTGGCGGGCTGCGGGCTGGCGGCGTGAGGAGCGGCGGCGGAGAGCCGAGTGGCCGGGAACCGAGGGCACCGGGCCGCCCCTTGCCCAGTCCTTGCAGGCCGCCAGGCCCCCTCCAGCCGGGGCCGTGGAGCACCGGGGCAAAGGCCGGGGCCCTCCCATGAAGGAGCGCGACGCGGCCCCGGCCGAGCGGGGCAAGCCGGCCACCTACACCGGGGACAAGAAGGCGAAGATGGCGGCCAAGACCAACAAGAAGTGGGTTCGACTCGCCACCGTGTTCGCTTACGTGCTCTCGGTGTCGCTGGCCGCCATCGTGCTCGCCGTCTACTACAGCCTCATCTGGCAGCCGGTGGGCGCCGGGACCTCGGGAGGAGCCGCCGGCCCGCCCCCCGGCGGCTCCAACGCCACCGGCCCGTCCGGGACTTCAGGGGCGGCGGCTGCGGCGGGGCCCAACACCACGGGGTCGTCCCGCCGCGAGGCGCCGCGCGACGCGCCCCCGCTGCAGGCGGCGCGGCCCGTGTCTCCTGAGCCTTCTGCCGACAGACCCCTGGCCGGGCCGCTGGAGCAGCCGCAGGGGGCCGAGGAGGACGAGAAGGAAGCGGCGGCGGCGCCCGGGAGTCGTTGAACCCCTCCGTGCCAGGGGTGGCCGGAAACCATCCTCCCCAAGCCCGGAGGCAGGACTTTGCAGCAGGACCGGGCGGGGAGCCCGCGGAGTGACCCCCGCGGGAGTGAACGCCTCCCTTCCCCCGACGATCGCGCGCTCGCCGCAGGGGCGAGGGGCCTGAAGTCGGATCTTCAGCCAAGGGACCACGATTCTCCGGGGGTTCGGTGTTTTGTCTTCCTAGGACCGTGCTGCGCCAGGGCCCTGAGCCATAAGGGGGATGGGGGGGGCGGTGGGGAGATCCCAGCACCGAACCCTTCTGCGCCGCTAGCTCTTCGGTATCTTACGTGGAGGGGTGACTCGGGCTTTCCCCCAAGACTCAGGGGAAGGAGGGAGCTGTAGGGGCTCTTCTTTAATAAGCCGAAGCTCTCGCAAGGAGGAGGGCACCAAAAGTAGTGGAGCTCAGGTACGTCAACCTAGTTGCAGTGGCCACAGATGCATTTAATTTATAGATCCCTGTATATAGTTGTTGACATATGCACTAGAAGCTATAATTACATATAACTACATGTATCCTCCTACACCCTGGGTAGCTACTGACTGATGGATGGGGCTAAGCAAGGGCTATTTGCTGGCCCCCAAAGTGCAGCTAGCCAGAAGGGCACAAACACTTTTTTCATTACCCACTCTTTCCCCTTTTCCCCCTCCTGTTTCAGAAAGATAGATTTATGACACATTAGGGTTAGACAAGACGAAAGTATAATCATTCTTAAACTTGTTGAAAGGACAATGGAAAACCTTTGGAGAAGTAGAAGGAGTTCAGGGAGGGTGGGGAATGTACTGATCCCCTGCTCTCCTCTTCCCACCTTAGTGCCCCCACCTAAGAGGCTTTCTGTTGCAGCCCTAAGTATCTGGGCCAGGGAAGAAGGAAGGGAAAAAGCAATGCCTCTGTGCTTCACCCCTTGGCCTTCTCACAGAGTTCTTTTAGGAAGAGCAAGCTTTTGTAAGTAGAGTGGCTCACGAGTGTTTTTTTTCCCCTGCTCTATAAGATCTGGTCTTGTTCCAGTAATCACCTTCACCTTCCCTCTTCCCTGAGCCTGTAGTGACAGTGTAGCCCTGTGATTAGGACGAAATCCGTTGTGAAACCAGAGCTTTGAGCACACCCTCTGGTTATGAGTTGTACTGTGGAACGCAAAAGGCCGAAAGGTGGGCTTCAACCTCAGGATTGTGTTTGGATAGCCAGATAATAGACCAGCCATAGGAAGGTTAAATTGGCTTGTCTTTACCTCTCCTGATAAGCTCTACTTATATGCAGCCTGTACTTTTATTGAGATGAGAAACATCGAGTGAAATGACATATGTAGAGCTAGCTCTGGGGCAGCAAGAATTATACATCCTCAATTTGGATTCCGTTTCCTTCCGCCACTTGCTTTTAGGCAGTTGAGTGTGGGTAGTGACAAGATATCAAACCCTTTCGTGTTTCCTTTTTGGGAAATGAGGCACTTTAAAACAATGACAACAACAACAACTTATCCACCTGAGTCCTGAAACAATTTGTCTCTCCTGTTTTCTGGCTTACACTCCAGTTAGCTCTGATCCAAGTTTACAGGACAGCAGCCTTGCTTTAAGCCATGTCCTGGTGTGGGCAAGGTAATAGCAGCTGAGCTATCATAGCCTATAGGGGCAGGCTGGTTGCACCCCCAAGGTGTCTTGGTTGAAGGAGATTTCTGAGCACTTCGGTCATTAGGAAGCCCTGAGGCCTTTTTAAATTTTTGGTGAGGGCCTGGGGGAAGAAACATAAAATGCCACTTTATAACTTAAATAATAGTCTGTAATTTATATTTACTGTGTGAATTTTTAGTCCTATATTTTAATAATTTGTAAATCGATCTCTTATTCCAAGAATCCTTTGAACTTGCAAGAGAACATCTGGGAGTCCAATCCCCTGTCCCCATCCTGACCCCTGCAGTCTGGACTGTTTAATCCACGTTGGGATGGATCAGAGTCTAGAGAAACCACTCGTGGATCCAGCTGCTGGTCGGTCTCCTGACTCTCTGACGCCTTCACTGGAATTGGGACATTAGCTCCAGCTCTAGCTGTGAGTGTGACCAGAGACATTATTTATAATCCAGCCATTTAAGATATACCTGTACTCAAAAAGTCCTGTATATTTTTTAAAAGTTTTATTTTTCAGGTGAACAAAAATACATTCTAAGAACTCTACGTCAGCCTGTGTAAGTCGATCATTTCTCTTTTCATGCTTCTTGGGGAAGGAGTAGAGGTAATAGTCTAAGGTGTGGTGGACGGGTGGTAATGAATAAGGTGTAAGAGGAAAAAGCAATTGCTCTAATGTTCTCTGTGCCTGATGGTTTGACCAAATTGAAGGGTGGCAGGAATCCATCTTATTCGGGAAGCAATCACGGTGTTGGAAGAACAGTGATATCTAGCTCAGCTACCTTTTGCCAACCTTAAAACGGTTGGGAAAAGTTCTGCCTTTAAAGGACTCTGAGCAGCTGCCCAGCTGAGGGAGCTGAGGGACCAGTAAGCACGCAGATTGAGAATTATTATAAACATTGAGCTGGCTGAGAGCTGAGCTGAGGTGAGGGTCAGCCGCCATATAGCATCGCTGTTCTCGCCTTTAAACCACTGGCCCCCAGAAAGCCCAAGAAGTGCTAATACTGGGGGAGACAAGTGGATGTGTCTGCAGTGGTTGGACAGAGCTTTGTCTACAATGGAGGAGGTGAGAGAGCCACGGGGCAGAGAGAAGGTGTAGGTTGCTTCAAAGGTGAGGCTTTTTCTTCCCTAGAGCAAACAATAAAAGACATGTGGGTGGAAAGCACAAATATAAGGGATTAGTTGTGCTGCAAAATACACAGCAAGCAATTGAGCTCAGCTCATTATTAAACAATGTTGCCCAGTGCGAACCCGAGTGAGAAGCCAGTGTCGGTGGGGCCCCCTGAGGCCTGTACTTCTCAGGAGCTGTTGGGGGGTGGCTGCTGTGCTTTTCCATCACCTTGTGGTCCGCAGGGGAGCATGGAAAAAGTCCACCCTTCTTTTATTTCCCTCTTGAGCCTACACAATGGCTTTCTGTGAGAGGGCTTGGTAAGGCAGAGCAGAAGGGGAGTGAGTTTCCAAAGTTCTTCAAGCCAGCCCCTCCTTTCTGTAGACGGGGACATGTGGCTTCTGCAGTTGCACACGGCTTCACACGCTGGGCACATACAGCAGTGTGTGTGTGCAGCAGGAGCCTGCTGGCCAGTGCGAAGGTCACTGTTCCACCGGAACAGGGCCTGGTGGCAGGGAGCAGCGGTTGGAATAGCTTTATTTTCAAGGGTTAGAAATTAGCTGCAAAATTGTCCATCAGGTTTTGAGCTGGGAAGGAGAGGTCTGGGCAAAGGGGGATTATTTTCCTTTAACTGCTTTGCACTGGGACTACCTGGATCATTTCTAGGTGTTTATGTTAGAAGTGACTGTGTGCGTTTATTTCTCGACAGCCTGCATTTGATGAAATAATCCTCTTTTGAAAGCGTAGTTCTGGAGGGTGAGGGGTGAGGAGTTCGCTAAGCCATTTAGACTGGGCTTGTGTGGGTATCATTTCTTTCCCCCACTGTGCTGAGGAAGTGTTTCTGTGAAGTTTCCGGCATAAGAAATATTTTTCTTCCTAACAGCTCGAGATTTCTACACATATGATACCACAGCTTTGGAATTTTTTCTGTCTACCTTGTTTTTTGGTTTTCACTAGGGAATCCTAAGATAGTGTGTTCTTTCGTTGAGTATTTATATCCTGTTTTGAAATGCTGAGTGGAGAGCATCTACTTGTTTCTACATGTTTCTTTAAGGGGAACTGAAAGGTCACGTCCGGAGCTTTAGGGCTACCACAGCTATTTAAAAGGGATAATAATTGCCCTCCCCTTCCTGTCTGCAGAGAATGGTGGTATTTCTGGAATTGCAATGCAGTAACAAAAGGGCCACAGCTGTACATTTTGTTGTTCTCCCTGGATGGAGGGAGGGACCACAGTGGCCTTGCTCGTTTCAGAGGACCAGCACAAAGCTCAGTGCCTGGCACTGTTGATCACCTGGTTCATCACTGCGTTGGATAGCATTGGCCCTAGAGTCATCGTGGTGTCACTGTCATGATCCACTTGTGTAGCCACAGGCGAGAATCTTGGTTCAGGGAGGTGAATTGCTAGGTCACAGCTGCACTGGCCGTTCTGGCTGCGGTTTCTTCACTGCCAGGTTGCGGGGCTTGGGCTTGGCCTGCCTGTTCTTGCCAGGCGCCAGGAGTCCACAGCTGTATTCCGTGTGGTGCTTCAAGGAGGCAACAGAGAATATGTAACCCATTCATTGTCCCCTTTGTCCTGGCCCTGTGGCCAATTTGAGCTATAAAAATATCTGCTCTATCAACAGTTTTTGGGTCGCATCTGTTTTACTTGCTGACATAACATGTAGGTTTCTGCTGCCAGAAAACCTGTGTTATGCTCTTTGTTCCCTCCAGTAGCTAATTTAAAAATACAAAGACGAAATCTTTTTTTTAACCACACTCCCAGGCTCTACCAGGCTGTCTGTCCTAAGCGCAGAAACAGCCATGGCTCCCAGTGGCACACAGTGTCCTTGAGCCACCTGGTCAGTAAGGAGCACCAGAGCCAAACCAGCTTCCCTGTGCGGCATTCCATTCTATAAACATTTGTTAAGCTGCTCCTATGGGACCAGAAAATTACCATACAGTTCTTGCCCTCAAGGAATTTACAGTCATGCCCACAAGAATCTACCCTTGTTACTTTCCTGTTTCCTTAACTTCAGTAATCTGTTTTTACAATAGCTCATCAGTTAATCAGCAGTAAGATTCTAACCTTCCTTAGAACATTTTCGGTAAACCACTACCATTATTTCAAGAACTATTTATTTATTGCCTACAGTCTATGAAGCGAGCCTCTAAAGTCCCCAAACCAACTTGTCCAAAAAAGCAGTTGCTGGTTACCAAGGATTTCCTTTTACCTCTACCTCTCTCTGCTACCTCCACGTTCAGAGGATGAGTTGAGGTCTCCTCCCACCTTGTCCTGGAGGCCACCTGTCCCTTCAGCTCCCTGCTAGTAGTCTGGGCAGTGCTGAGTCACGGCAGCCAGTCTCTGAGCTGTAGGCAGCTCACATATCACGAGGACCTGGGTTGGGGAGGCAGTGTGCTCTTCGGAGGGACCCCTGAACTGGAAGACAGGCAGCCTACGGACTCAACGATGGCATGGGTTATCGCCCGTGACCTCTCTCTTTCCTCCTAACCAAATGGGAATTCATGAGCGCAAATGGAGCTAATAGGTGTGACAGGGCTTCGAGATCTTGGGAATCAAAGTACAGCATATTCACATGAGGTAATTAATATATTTTCAAGGGAGGGACTGTCCCTTTGGGCAAAAATGATGCATGGAAAGAAATGTGAAGGGGCAGGGAGTAAACATTACACCAGTGCCCAGACCATCAGTATCAGCATGACCTGGGAACTTGTTAGAAACACCATGTCTGAGGCCCCATCCCATACCGACCGAATGAGAAATTCAGGAGGAGGAGCTCCACACTGTGTTAACCAGCCTTGCGGGTGTCGGATGCACGCTGGAATGTGAAAAGCACTGGCCCAGCCTTTCCCTCTGATTCAGTAACTTGGGGTTAGGGTATTACGGTTTGAACAGATGGTTATCCAAAGGTGACTTTTGACCCTCTTTCTTGGTTGAAGCCAGCTGCCCTGCTGAGGGAAGAGGAAACACTGTGTCCCTAGAGTTTAAAAAGCCTTCATTGTTGGTTATTCCTTTTTTTTTTTTTTTTCCGGTACGCGGGCCTCTCACTGTTGTGGCCTCTCCCGTTGCGGAGGCTCCGGACGCGCAGGCTCAGCGGCCATGGCTCAAGGGCCCAGCCGCTCTGCGGCATGTGGGATCTTCCTGGACCGGGGCACGAACCCGTGTCCCCTGCATCGGCAGGCGGACTCTCAACTACTGCGCCACCAGGGAATCCCCTGCCTCCTTCTTAACAAGCTCTCCTGGGCAAGCTCTCCTGCAACCTTCAAGAATAACCAACAATGGGGCTTCCCTGGTGGCGCAGTGGTTGAGAGTCCGCCTGCCGATGCAGGGGACACGGGTTTGTGCCCCGGTCTGGGAGGATCCCGAATGCCACGGAGCGGCTGGGCCCGTGAGCCATGGCCGTTGGGCCTGCGCGTTCGGAGCCTGTGCTCCACAACGGGAGAGGCCACAGCGGTGAGAGGCCCGCAAAAAAAAAAAAAAAAAAAAGAAGGAGGCAGGCCTGAAAGAGTCCTCCCTCCCCCTCCCACAAAGGTACTGATGTGTTTGCATCACCTCCTGCCTTGGGGCCTGCAGCTCCTCCAGCCAGTCCTTAAAAGGAGCAGTGGGTGCCACATTTGTCCTTTCTGGTGCCAGGTCTGTGCTATTTCACTTCCCCGGCGTCAAGTGGATGCTTAACGGGAGGCCGTGATGTAGGCCGGCAGACTTGCTGAGAGAAAGCAGCCTTGGTCTGTGCCTTACGCGGCTTCTCTCATTGCCTTCCCCAGCCTCGCCTTCTCCCCCTCAGTGGGGCTGTGGTCACCCTGTGTCAGCTCTTCCTCGTAAGCCCTGATATCCCTCACTCAGGAAGGGACGCTTGCGGGGTCTGTGGACACTGATAAATGACTTAAGAGGCAGAAGTGAAGCGGTGCCTTTAGTTTCTCCTATTCCCTTGACCCCCCTGATTTAGTCCCCCAAATAAAAAGACATGGCCAAAGTGGGATTTTTGCCATTTCCTTTTTTCTTTTCAGGGTCCAGTGCCATCTTTCCCTGTTATTCCTGTCCCTGAGGCTAGGGTTTGGGGTGGAGCTGACTGGTGGTCAAACCTTCCAAACTTGAGACTTGTTAGATAGCTGGGGATCCCCTGCTTCCAGGGATCCCCAATTACCCATCTCTTGATTATAAGAAAATACCGGCATGCTGCTCCTTTGGCTGATAAAACTTTGGGAGGCATGGAGCAAACTCCACAAAGGAGTTTGTTTCTGGGGACTGAGTTCCTGAGATTGCTGTGATGTAAACAGAAGAAAAGAGGAAACACTCTGAGCTGCAAGAGGCAGTGTGCAAAGTCAGGGGGAAATGCTTAGGATATCCTTGTGATCCAGTGGGTGGATGAGGGCAGAGAACATTCCCTGTAAGAGCAGAGTCACTTCATGATGCTTTTAACTCAACCAGACTACCCCGGGGGATTAAAAGCAGCTCACTGTCCTAGAAGGCTAGGACAATCCATCCCTGTTTCCCTGAGAGTGTATTGACTCCAGTGACCATGAGACTAAAAGAGAAGACGATGGAAAAAATGGAAAACCAAGTAGACAGAGATCACAACAAATAGCTACTTTATTTATTTGACAGATATTTACTGAGTGCCTTCTGTGTGCTCCTGTGAATAGAGTGCCTATGGTGTGCCAGGTATATTTTGCATATTCTCATCTTCTTCTTAACAACCCTTCATCATAGGCATTACTAGCTCCATTTTGCAGGCAAGAAAACTGAGGCTTTTAGATGTTAAAATTGACCAGAGTCATCCAGCTAGCAGGTGGCAGACCTAGGATTCGGATTCAGTCTCTCAGATTCCAAGGCCCATGTTTGTTCCCCTCAACCATGCTGCCTGTCATCCCCCAAATACCTCCCTTACACAATGTGGTCTGCTGCTCCCCCCGTAAGGGGATATGGGCCAGGACAGAGATGCTTTCCACCTCTTCTGCCCTCCTTGTTTTGAGGCCTTAGGTAAAGCTGTCATCTCCCTGCTGGCTCCCTACTACCCACTGCACTCTCCCTTGTCAGTTCCTCCAGCTCTGTGCCTGGGCTCCTGAAGCCGCGTCCCATGAAGAACTTCCCACCTCTGAGGAGCAGTCTTGTCTGTTGGTTGGAGAGGAGCAGGGAATCCAAGAAGAAGGCTCTCAGCCAGGCCTTTAACCAAAGGAGCCAGAAGGAAACAGAGCAGCCTTCCATGGTCCCGAGCTTTGTGGAGGGATGTCTACGCTTCCCTCCTGTTCCTTAGCTGGTTCCATCCTAGAGCAGGAGGGGTGGCCCCCAGAGCTGCTGGTTCATTGCTCCTGAAGAAGGGCTCCCCTTTTTTGAGAAAAGTTCGGTGACGCTTGCCTTGCACTACAGTCCTCCTGCCATGAAGACGTCCTGTGCCAGACTCCATTCTCTCCAAGCCCTAGTGACTCATTCCCATGACATCCCTTTCTCCTAAGACCCAGAAGGGAGAGAAGCCCTATTTCTCCATAGCCCTTTTGTCCAGCTTCCTCTCCTGCTTAGGTCTTGCTGTGAGGCCTCAACCAGAGCTCTGCCCAAGTTCTACATCCCCATCCCATAGTCAAACATGCCTTGGCACAGACCCTTTAATGAAGGCACATCTGTACACTTGGGGGCACTGGGGGCTGGGGGAAGTTTGTGAATCTTAGAATTCAAATTCTGGATCACAATTATTTGGGAGACATCTGAATTCGAGGCTGCCCGAACCTGCTCTACCCCAGCTCCATCCTTTGGGAGTCGTGAGTTGCAGAGCCAGTGCCATGTTCCAAAGCCACGCACATGTGACTGGAAGGCAAAAGGAAAGCTTGAGCTTGGACTCTTTCACCCTTGCCTTTTCATATCTCACAGGGGTCTTCTTCCCTCAGGCACAGAATGTTCCCAAGCCTTTCCAAAATTCCTCTGATCAGTCCTCACCTCTTCCAACCCCCTTCACCTCATCCCGTTCCCAACCAGCTTTCTCACTCCCCACTACAGGAAGTTGACACCACCCACTCTCAAGCATCTACCCAGTGCGCCAGTGTCCCACCCAACTCTGAGGCCAGGAAGCCCCCACCGGGCAGGGGCAGCCTGCCTCCATCCCCTACAGAGCCAGCGGCCAGCCCTTAGAGTCCAGAGTCTGTCCTTGCCCCTAGCCCTCCATACACTCTAGTCCAAACCCTTACTCTCACACTGTGGTCCAGGAAGCAGCAGCAGAGGCGGCACTCGGAGCCTAGTAGAAATGCAAGTTCCCGGGCCCAGCCCAGACCTCCCGAGTTAGAATCTGCATTACTCTGCACCTTAATGTAGGAGAGGCACTGCTCTAAACAATCTGATCTGCCAAAAAGACACCCCCTCCTCATGCTTCCTCAATAGAGGGGGTGGAGAGCGGAGCAAGAGCCAGTGAGGAAGCCCAGCCTTCACACAGTTGAGCCACAGTTTAGGCCTCACTGACAGTGGAGAGATGCTGGGGATGATCCGGGCACTCCCTAGAGAGCCCAGAGAGGCTGGTGAGGCCCAGGACCCTCAGCAGAGAGGAACAGCCGTGGCCGAGCCACGTGGGGAGATCCTAGCAGGGGACTGGGGGCAAAGGGTACACACGATGAGAAAGGGAGATGTGCCTGCCTTTGCGAGCAGCGGCGGGATGGTTCCCTCTGGGCTCCTACTACCATCCCCAGCCCCTGTCGGGCACCTACAGCCAAGGACGGCTCCTGCTGCGCAGCCTGGGTCTGCCAGATGCAGGGGTTTCTTCCCTCCCTCTTGCTGGCAAAGTCACCGTCGCCCACCAGCTGCATTGCTGGTAGTGGGTGCTCAGGAAATGTTTGTTGAATTGAGAGGAAGCCACAGCTTGTGCGGAGACGTGGGCCTCAGGGGAGGGACGGGAAAGGAGACTAAGTAGGAAAGACAAGTCCTGATGTCATACTTAGCTGGAGTCGCTGTTTCTCTGCCTCTTGGGTCACTGCCTGAGACCTTGCTCTGGCATGACACTGGGCAGGGAGGCGGTGGGAGGAGGAAGCTGGAGATGGCAGGAAACGGCCCTGGGTGGCAGGCTCCCTCTGCCCCCGTTCAGGGCGCACTCCATGTCTGACCTGGGGGTGGGGGACGAGGTCCCTGACGGCGGGCTTCTGCGCCTGCTGTGGGGAGAGGAAGCTGGCCCCTCCTTCCTCCCCCCGCACCGCCCCATTTCAGAGACTCTCCAGAGACCCTTCCTTTCACAGAGACCTGAGCTCTACTCTTCTGTCCCCAGCTCTGTCCCTGCTGGCTGTGGCCTCCCTTTCTCTGGGCCTCAGCCTCCTCTTCCAGGAGGCTGAGGCCCAGAGAAAGGCAGGAGGCCGCCAGCTGATTGTGAGATCCCCAGGTTGGCCATCCTGTGAGTGTTGGACTGTGATTCGCCTGGGTGTGAGGCAGGGGTGTAGGAAAGGGCCCGAGCCTGGGCTGGCCATGCCAGCTGCTGAGGCTGTCTGTACCTGAGGAGCCAGGAGCCGGCAGCCGGAGAGGCAGGCCAGGCCCTGGGGGTGATGGGAGCCAGGAGAGCCAGGTGCTGAGTGCTTCCAAGCCTTGTCATCTCGCCACGGTCAGGGAGCTTGTGGCCTGGGCAGCAGTAGGCTTGGGGCAGGGCTTGCCAGGCTCACAGACCAGGTGTGGCATGGGGATACGCCAGGGGCTCTACCTGCAGGTGAGAGCACACACGTGCACGGGGGGGGGTGCCCGTGAGGTGCAGGGGTTGGTTCGTTGCCTTCACAGTGTCACCCCACTGGAGAGTCTGCCAAACTGCTCGGCCAGGCTGCCACAGCCGCCAGCCAGCGCGTGCCCAGAGCTCAAAGATTTTTGACGGTGTCTTCCCTCCTCCCCTCCCCAGCCCGGCCCCCTGCCCCCGAGAGCTTGCTCAGCATCTTCTTGCAGGGGCAGGACCCCCTGTCCTGCGCCTCATACCTCCTGCGCCCCTTGCCCTTTGGCTGCCTCCTCTGGGGGGTCTGCTTCGAGGTGCCAGGACCTGCTGGGCCCCAGCCTTGCCAGGCCTGTCTTCTCTGGGTTCCAGGGGCCCTGCCTCTTTTGGGGGCCCAGAACAAGTCTGGGCTTCTGGCTCAGCCTGGGGCTCGGTCCACCCCAGGGGCTGCTCGTGACCCTCCAGCCAGGACACAGGGCTCTCCTGGGTCCCAGGCCTTGGACTGAGCGCACACGTGCTCTCCCCAGGCCCAGGGCTACTGGCACATCCTAGAGAGAGGTCAAGGGGAAGCAAGTCCGTGTTTCGTGGAGAGCCAGGCTCAGGACTGGCTGTCGAAGCTCCTGACTCCCCTTTTGGCTCCTCTGGTGATGCTGATGCTGGAGGTGGGCTGGTTGCTGGGACACTCATGGGTCCGCCCGGCTCCATCCTGCTCGGAGTCTGCGCATGTTCCTTCTCATCTGGAGTCCTTCTGGTGCTTGGGCTTCCCTGACAACAAGAGGTCGGCTCTGCTGGTTGGTGAATTCAGGGCTCATGCCCCTAGCCCGCCCCATCCTAGGCCCAAGTACCCACCTCCTGGCTCTCCAGCTCCTCCTTGCCTCCCTTCATTTCCCACCTGCAGAAACACAGAACATGGCAGGCCCCACTACCACCCATCCCACTTCACGTCACCTGCTCCATAGCCAGCAGCCCATGTCCTCCAGGGAGGAGCGAGAGCCCAAGGGTCTCAGAGGAACCTCAGAGCCAGAACGAGGCTCCAGGATGCTTCCCTTCCAGCCCAACCTTCCTCCCCAAACCCAGCCACTTCCTCTGAACACCGCCCACCGTAGCCCCGTTGCAAGTCCCCAACTGCTGTTTATGGCCAAGCCTGCAGCACCTTGAGTTCTGTGGGGACTCCGTGCGTGTCCTGGCCTGCGCTGCCTGGGAAAGGCGCGCCTGACTTCCCAGGGGAGGTAACTGCTGTAATTACCACCAGCCTCCCTGGACACCAGGCTCTCGCTGCTGCTGCTGCCTTTGCTGATGGCCTCTCCCCGCATCTCATTAACCTGCCACAAGGCAGCAGTCAGCCAAGAGGCAGAGGCCCCGGGGGCTGGAGCAGGCACCTGGGCCAGTGCTGGGCCTGACCTCCCAGGGGCAGGGGAGGGCCAGGAAATCAGGGAGCCCTGATGCCTCCCTCGATTTTGCTCCCTGCCACATGTTACCTGCGGGCCCTGCCAGTCAGCCTCTCTGTCCCCCGAGCTTTGCTGTGCGTGGCCAGCGCCACCAAAGGTCTGCTGGCTTGCCCACCCCGAGTAGTACCGCCTGCAAGAGATGGTCCACAAATCAAGAGAGAAGAGGTCCATAGCAGCCCAGCTCCTCCACCAGCCCATGGGACCTGCTCCTCCTCCTGTCCCAACTCACCTTTGCCATCAGGGGGAAATGGTGGGGGCTGTAGCTTTCGGTGGCCCCTGGGGCCTAAGTGGAAAAAGGAAATGGGGAAAGGGTGGGCATCACAAAAGACCCAAAGCAGGAACATCAGTTCTTTCGGGACCAGGAAGCCGCCAGCTGTGAGTGTTCTGGCTCCCAAAAAAGAGCCCTGGCCTGGGGGTCAGGGGAGCTGCGTCCCTGTGCTCGCTGTGTCACTCCTGACTAGGTGACCGGCAGAGCCTCTCCAGCCTCGAGCGCCCTTGTGTGTAAAATGAGGGGCCAGCGACGCAGAGTTCTGTTCCAATAACAGGCGAGGGGCAGCTGCCGCCCACAAGGGACCAACACCTCAAAAGGACTCCAGCGCTGACTTCCTGGTGAGCCCTTCTCCCCAGACCTTCTGGGGTCAGAATCCAGGACAGGGGCTGTGGGTTCGGAGGATGGGGAGTGGTGCCCTCCTCTGATAGGGAGGGAGAGGAAGGAAGATGTCCTTCCATGCTTCCTTCCAGCTCTGAAAATAAGTGGCAAACCAAGAGACAGGGAACAGAGAGGAAGCGGGGGGCAAGGGGTGAAAAAATCCAGGAAGGGTGGGTGTTGGCTCACCCCTCGTGCTGCCCACCCTGGCCGGGCCCTCTTCCCAAGGCTTGCTGGAGTCCTGTGGCCTGCGTTGCAGAGAGAGGGAGTCAGGTGGGCTGCTGGCAGGGAGCACAGAGGCTACAAGGCCGCCGGTGGGCTGACACCTCCTGCCCCAGTCCCAGCCCCAAGCCCAGCCACAGAACCAAGGACAGCATGGAGAGGGTGGGCCCGAGAAAGGTGGGAAACGCAGTGCCCACACACAGCCCTGAGCCCAGGGTGCGAACAGAGGGTCAGACAGAGCCTCACCACCCTGGGGAGGGTCCCAGCAGCCCTCCAAGAGATACCCACAGTTAGCCCGACTCAGCCCCACAAGCATGTCGACCCAGCAGGAGGCCCAGCCCTGCCACCCACGTGGGCTTGGCCTTGTCCAGGTCCCACGGGCGGCGCCAGTCACCCTGTGCGTCTCTGTGCCGCGCCAGGCGGGCCAGGTCGATCTGCTCTCGCTCCTGCTTCCACTGGGCGTAGTCCCAGCCCACCTCCGGGGGCCCCCCCACTGGCCGATGGGGAGCTGGGCCTGGGACCAGGCCTGGACTCTGGGGCTCCCGGACACCCTGCAGGGAGAAGACACAAAGCACCACGGGGTCGAAACAGAAAGAGCCCTGAGCTTGGAAAGGGGATCCAGAATCTACTAACCCCTTCCTGTCTCAAGGCCTTGAGGTCCCCCCACCAAAAAAATCAGATCCATTCCATCTCTAACATGTTGTTTGCTATAGGCACGGTTTCCGTCCACGCGTTAGCGGTGTCTTTGGGGCAAGTTACTTAAGAGAGCTGTGTGTCATTTCCTCATCTGTAAAATGGGGATAATAACAGCATCTATCCACAGAGTTGTCGCTGGGGTGTGTGGTCAGGTGCAGGCAGGGTGGAGAGGCACCCAGCGGCTGTGAGCGAGAGCCGAGACTAGGGGCTGCTGCCACCTAGAGGTCACACCTGGCACATGGCCAGTCTCTTACACCCTCCCGACAGACCTCCAGACCGCCCCCCACCAGCTTGCTACCAGATGTCCAGGTAGGGTAAGGGGCTAGGTCACACCTCTGGCTTACACTGTCTCTCACGGCAAGACCCACCCAACGTGGAGACTGGCCAGAGAAAGGAAGGAGTGGGAAATTCTTGCAGGTCCTGCCTGGGCCACGTCCTCGCAAAGGGGGACATATGTGACTCAGCTTCTATGCCTCCCCCGAAAGGGAACCACCACATTCATGTCCCCAACCCCTCTTGAAGAGCTACCTTCCGGGCAGGATCTGAGCCGATGGCCATCTGCAGGGAGGAGCTCCGGCCCAAGCCCCCTCCAGGTGACCCTTCTGCCCCCTGGCTCCTTGCTCTGGTGGGCTTCTCACTTACGATCCGCTTGGCCTGGGGAAGGTGCGGATGTGCAGTGTGGCAGAGCCAGAGAAGAAGAGGCTGCCTCCCTGGCGCCCGGCTCCCCCCACCAGCACTGCTCACCTCGGCTTTGTTTTCCATGATCACAGCCAGCTCCACCCGCTCCCCCAAGTGGAAGGCGCCCGCGTGGGCCTCTGCCTCCTCATCCTCAAGCATCTCATTGGCTGCTCCAGGTCCAAGGGCGCTCCTTGCCCAGTTCCGGCTGACCACCCGCTTCCCCTGCAGAATGAGGGGCCGTGCCGTCACGCCACATAGACAGCACTGGACAGAAGCTGGGGCTTGGGCCCTTTGGGTGGTTCCCCAGGCTGGGTTCCAGCCCTGGCCCTCCCTGGAATGCCCACAGAGGAGCTGACGCTGCGAGGCGTTCACATACCAGTGGCATTAGGTTATCCGGGCCTGGGGCCACCCAGGGGCCCAAGACTCCACAGTGGCCCATCATCTCTGAGCTGGGAAATCCAAAGCACTCAGACAATGAGGCTCTGTCCCCCAGACGCTGTTCCTGGCATTCAGCCCCAACGTCTCTGTGCCCCTGGGGTTTGGGGTTTACGAGAGGCCTGTGCTTGGGGGTACGGGTGCAGAGCTCTGGGGCTGGAAAAGGGCATGAAGAGGCTTCTATCTGGTCACCTTTCAGCTGTGGCTCTTTGGGTATGGGGGCCAGCAGTGGCCTGGGCTGCATGAGGTTGGGAGCTGGTAGGTATGCCCCAGAATGTAAGCGGGAGAAGCAGAGGAGCGGGGGCAGCTGTGCTCCCCTGGCACGGGCTGGGCCTCCACCTCCTTGCCACCCCACCCTGTCTGCCGGGTGGGTCTTACTCCAGGAACCTGGCTGATGGTGACAGTGAGGCCGTCAGGACGGAGGAGCTCCGGCGTGGTCCCAGCCATGCCCGCCTGCTCCGCCTGCCGACGGTCTTCCTGGATCTCCTGTGGGAGGGCCCGGGGTCAGCAGAGGCCATGGCCCCCCAAGTGCACAGAGACACAGATGTCGACAGGCCTACACAGAGAGACACCAGTGGGACACCAGGGGGCAGAGGCACTACATCACAGAGTCCCCAGGACCCTCACAGAGCCCCTGAGATGGAACGCACCCAACCTAACCCTGGTCCCAGGCCCAGAGCCTGCAGGGAGAGACAACTATTCAGGGTCTGCAGATCGGACAGGGAGTGCCAACCCAGTCAGTCCTCCCGGCCCATCACAGCCCACTCACCTGGTACCTGCGCAGTAAGGCCTGGTTCTTCTTGCGAAGGGCAACGATCCTCCTGTCCAGCTCTGCATCCTTCTCCTCCTGCCTGCTCATTGGGGACTCGGCCCCATGAGGCCCCTGCAGAGGCCAGGGGGCCCAAGCTCCTGACTGCTGGGCCCATCCCTTACCAGCTCCTCGACTTTCACATTCGCCCACTCTACCATACTCTTACCACCCAAGGAGCAGACTCCAGACCCAGAGCGAGGGTCACGTGGGGAGATGGCCCATGGAAGGCCCCCCAGCCCCACCCCGCTGGCCTCTGTGCCCATCTTCCTGCCACCTCTGAGGCTCAGGCCGGGGCCTCATACCCAGGCCTGCAGCTCCCAGCAGTGGCTGCCCCTCCCCCCAGCTCTCCTGGGAGCTCCACTGCAGAGCAGAGCCTGGAATGGGAGTTATAAATGGCTCTGGCAGCGGAACCTGCCGTGACTGGGAAGTTGCCAGGGTATTCAGGAGGTCGAGGGGGGTGCTGTTTGGCTCCCAGGCCAAGAACCAGTGTGAAAAGAGAGGCCCCTGTTCTGTCCTCGGCTCCCAGGCCCTGGACCCCACACCCCAAAACTGTGCGCAGCCTGTGGCAAAGAGCCACTCCCACGGGCCCGGCCTCTCCAGGCCCTGAGCTGCCGACGGTCAGTCGGGGCAGGAAAGAGCCAGCTCCGAGGGCAGACCCTGCCGGGGAGCCCCCCCGGGGCACACTGCCTCAGCACCGAGATCCCCGAGTCCCTCCTTCTCCGGCTGCAGGGACCCCGTCGTGGCTGATGCCCCTGCCCAGCCCCCCACCGGCATAGGCACGGCCCTCTTCCTCCCAGGCCCAGCTGCCCCCAGCTGCCCCCAGAGTGTGGCCGCCTGATGTCCCAGCCCCAAGAAGCCCCCCGCCAAAGGCAAGGTGCCACTCACAGCCGAGCGCATGGCAACAGCAGGCTCCGAGAGATTTCCAGGGCAGCCCTGGGGGAGCCAGAGCAGGAGGGAAGCTCGAGCCACCGGAGCCGGGCCTCTGCTGGCCTCTCCCTGCCGGCTTCACCGCCCAGCACACGAGATCATGTTGTGATTACAAAAGACTCCTCTGGGCTCCCGGCCAGGAACGCAGTGGCCACCGCCCTCACCATCCACCCTCAGAGGGCGAGGAGCAGGGCCCCGGCAGCCAGCTGGCCCTGCCCAGCACCTCTCCCTGCCCTGCCCCGGCATCCCCAGACGGACTGGCAGGGACTTCTCCCTGGAGGGTTGAGTCTACACAGGGGCCCCTATGCTCCAGTGGGACCCCAGCCTGGGCCTGCCTGCAGACAGATGGGCAGCCAAGTAGCCCTCTGGCCCTCCCATTAGTAGAGAAAGACCTATAGCCCAGCCCACTGTGCTCCCTGGTCCAAGGGGCCCAACTCAAATGAGCATCCCCTGTCCCCTCACTCTCCCCATCAATTCTGGTTTAAGTAATTCGAAGGGATGAAGAAGCTCCCCTCCCCTAGGCCACCAAGTACTACCACATACCTAAAATAACACCATTTGTCATTCATTCCTTTAGGTTCAACATTGTCTTCCCTGTATTTTCTTTATATATATATATATATATATATATATATTTAATGTTTATTTCACTTATTTTTTATTTTTGGCTGTGTTGGCTCTTTGTTGCTGCGCGCGGCTTTCTCTAGTTGGTGGTGAGCGGGGGCTACTCTTCTTTGCGGTGCACAGACTTCTCATTGCGGTGGCTTCTTTTGTTGCGGAACACGGGCTCTAAGTACACGGGCTTCAGTAGTCGTGGCTCCCAGGCTCTAGAGCTCAGGCTCAGTAGTTGTGGCGCACAGGCTTAGTTGCTCCGCGGCATGGGGGATCTTGCCGGACCAAGGCTCGAACCCGTGTCCCCTGCATTAGCAGGCAGATTCTTAACCACTGCACCACCAGGGAAGCCCTTCCCTGTATTTTCAAGTACAGTTACTCCTGGGACGCTCAGCTGTCCAGGTCACCCCTTGGCGTGGGGAGCATCCCTCAGGGTCTGTGCTGTCACAGCTCAGGGCTGGCCAACAGCCTTCCTCCTTGGCTCCTAACTTGGGCCTTTCCTGGCCTTGCTCTCCAGGGATGGCCCTTTCAGCCTCTCTGATCCCGAGAAAGGAAGCAACGTTTCCTGGGAAAGTCTCTCCCCAGATCTTCCCGGTGCATCTGAGGCTGCTGTCTCTGCCCAGGGGAGCAGCTTGCCTGGCAATCCCACCCTTAGTGCCTCTGGGAGGAGGGGTGGTCTCTCCGTATCAGGAGCACCTGGGGTCTGGTTCAGTAGTAACAGATGCCCAACCTCCAGGCCCTGAAGGGCAGGTCGGAAGTCCCTGCATTTCCCCTCATCCCTGATTGACCAGGCCTATTTCTCTAATTCCATGCATGACTTGTCCCCTTCTGTCTCCAGAGCAGAAAGCCCTGCTGCCCTCTCTCCTACCCAGACCAGCCCAGGCAGTCAGAGGTCCAACCTCTGCTCCCCTTGAACTACCCCTTCCTGTCTCCCCTCCCCTCCCCCCTCCCCACCACGCTTAGCCTCTTACTAGGCCAGGCCTTGGAGCAACAACCCTGACCCCACGGCCAGTCTCCACCACCCATAGTTCCCATCCTGCTTGGAAATGCCACTGTGCTCTCTCTTCCTTTCATGCCGGATGTTCCCACTGAGTCAGACTCGTCTACATTCCCAGTGACGGTGACGCACCCAGGCTACACACACACACACACACACACACACACTTGCTTCTTCTCCCACCCTCTCCACGTGCTGCCTACTGAGCTCCAGCCTAGTCTCTGAAGGTCAGGGCAGGGCCCTGGTGGGGTGGCAGTTGGGCCCCCTGTCACCTGCCCCATGCCATGTGGTTGGAGCTGGAAGGCCCGCAGAGTACCAGCCTGGGAGGGGGAGATGCAGCTGAGACCTAATGTTCTCTGTTGTCTTTGGAACCCAGGTCCCCAGACCAGGTTTGGGGAGGGCAGGTGTAGATAGAGGAGGCTGTAGGAGCGAGGCAAGGTCTGCTGTCCCCCTTGTGCCTGTTCCCAGCCAGGGTGGGGGCAGGACAGCAGCGGGGAGCAGCAGGCACAGGTAGAAATCCAGCTCTCCTGCAGGGAGGGCGACCCAGATCGCTGGAAGGCCCTGCAGGAAAAGACTCCCCTAAACTAGTGGCAAAGGCCTCCGGACCCAGCAGGCTGGAGCCACGTGCCCAGGAGAAACCAATAGTCAGACAGCCCCACGGTTGCCGGCCATGTGCTTCCCAAGTGTTACTCACACAACAGTCACACCTCAGAGCAGTCTCCTATTTTCCCCAGAGTCTCTAATGTGCCTGTCTGCTCCCCCCCGGACAGAGGCTCTCTGAGGGCAGGAATGGTGTGCCAAGGGGCTCTAAATCCCCAGGGCCTGGCCCAGTGCCCCTGCAAACTACAGAGCCTCCCTCAGCGCTTGCAGAATGAATACAGGAGTGAGGGAGCCATGCCATCCTGTGCATGGCGGTGGGTACTTGTGCATTGGCTGGGGCTGCCTTTCCCTCCACCCAGAGCACACGCAGCCTTGAGGGAGGCGGTGTCCGCTAAAGTCCCTGACCGTGAATTTCCTTTCCCTGTCTAGGGAAGGCGGGGTGTGACCAGCATTGTGTTCCCCCGGGGAGACCATGTCTCTGTTACTCTGTGTCACCACTAGGGGGCAGCAAGGTTACAAAAGCCTGGTTGGGGGGCCCTCTTCCCCTCCCTTCTGCTCCCCTCCCCTTCCCAGCGCCCCGCCCACAAGTCTCCATAACCCCCACCTCCCAAGTCCGCCAGACCAGAGAAGCCACATGCGTTGTAAGAGCCTCATTTTACTGGTGATGAGACCAGAGAGGTAGCGCCCCTCTGCCTAGGCTGCTCAGCCTGTTTGTGGCTCAGATGAACCTAGCAGCCGGGCACCTGCCTCCTGACCAGCTCTTTTCCTGGCTGTCCCAACAACGCTGTTTCTCCTGATACTTCACTGTGTGCCCTCCCTCTCTCTACGCAGGGATGGGCCTGTTGTCCCGGGCCGCAGGTCGGGTCGTGTCTCTTCCCTGGCTGGTCCCCCACCCTCTCAGGCAGCCTGCCGGCTGGGCCCATAGCACTGCCACCTCACTCTCAGCACCTCCCTGGATCAAGAAACTGCTGTCATGATTCCTACTGACCAGAGGTTTAGTGCAGGCCTCTCAGGTCAGGCCAGGCCTGGCCCTGGGTAGGGAGGACTCAGAGTGCATGAGGTAGGGCCAGAGGGACAAGCTCTTGGCAGGCTCCAGATGCCAGGGACATTCTGGGCCCTACCGCTCCCAAGAACACACATACCAGAGCAGGGTGGGGCCGAAGTCCTTTGAAGCATCAGGTGGCAGAAGGATGGTTCGGGGAACCCCTCCTCCGTTCTGTTCTACAGGGCACACCCTGGGCTGGGGCATCCTAAGCTTTCCAGCTCCAGGCCGGCAGTGGGAGGAGAACCCTGACGTGGAACCGAACCCCTGAGCTACTTCACCCGGTCCAGTCAATGAGGGAACAAAAAGTGAAGACCCGGGCTCCACCTCAGAGGCACCTGACGATACCAGGCCACAGAAGCCTGAGGCCAGGGTGACAAAAGACTCATCAATTGAGGAGTTCTGCTCGCCGCAGGACAGGCCAATAAATCGGAGAGAGGTGTAGCCAGCAGACGGAGAAGATGGCAGACTAAAGTCTCAAAATAACCATCTTATCGGGGTTTGGATGCCAGTTTCTTTTATAGCACAGAGGGGGAGGAGAGAGGCAGTAAAGTAAAAAGGCCAGACGTTTTGCAAATATCCCCTGGAATGGCCAGCCTCCAGGAAGGAATGTGTTAAGTGTTAATTTCTTCTTTCTCTTAGCCATCCACGGGTGGACCGGGTCCGGATGTTCGCCTGAACAAAAGGCACTTGGTTTAACATTCTGGCAGAGGGGCAGAGTTCCCTGAGGCAGGCCATTATGTATACACAATATCCTTTTTTTTTTTTTTTTTTTTTTTTTTGCGGTACCCGGGCCTCTCACTGTTGTGGCCTCTCCCTTTGCGGAGCACGCACAGGCTCAGCGGCCATGGCTCACGGGCCCAGCCGCTCCGCGGCATGTGGGATCCTCCCGGACCGGGGCACGAACCCGTGTCCCCTGCATCGGCAGGAGGACTCTCAACCACTGCGCCACTAGGGAAGCCCTACGCAATATCCTTTTAGTGAACAAAAGCAGCGGAAAGCAAAGGTTAAAGTAAAAGAAGCAGATTCTACATGTAGTCAGATTTGGCTCTTCCCTGTGACAATTTTCCAGGAGATAACCTTGCAGGGGATGAGCAAGACTCAGCAAGGCGATGGCAGTGAGAGTGTTGTATGAAGCGGGAGTGGCATCTTACTAGTAAGAAAACGTTAGGGGACTTCCCTGCTGGTCCAGTGGGTAAGACTCCGTGCTCCCAATGCAGGGGGCCTGGGTTCGATCCCTGGTCGGAGAACTAGATCCTGCATGCCGCAACTAAGAGTCCACATGCCACAACAGAGATCCCGCGTGCAGTACAACCAAGACCCGGCGCAGCCAAATAAATTTTTTAAAAAAGAGAGAGAGAGAGAGAGACCCTTAAGTTAGGAAAGTGCAGACCAGACCAGGTAGATCACTGAAGGGCAGACTGAGGGGACAAAGCCGTCCAGAGGGGCTCACTGAAGGTTTTACAGCAGGGGCTAAGGAGGCCATGCAGTGGTTTAGGAAGCCAGGGAGGAGGCTGAGTCCAGATCGTGGAGGGAGGGGTCTGTACCAGAGAGGGAAGAGGAGTTTCCAGAAAAGGGTGAGCAGGAGAGCCTCAGGAGGCCTCAGAGCATCAGCATGGGGGGTGGGGGGAGAGGGGCAGGGCAGCCAAGACAGCATCTAGGACTCAGGCCTGGGGTCCTCATGGATGTGGGGAGCAGGCCGGGCTTGCCTACAGGTGCCCAGGGTGCTCCTTCCTCTAGGCAGGCAGAGAGGCTGGAAGGCTGGCTTGGGACAGACAGGCTCTCCCCATCTTGAAGCTCATCATGGGGGCCTCTCATGGGGATGAGGTGTGGGTGGGGTCACACCCTCCAGGGATAGGGAAAAGGTCTGGCACAGTGTTCAGGGGCGGAGAGGACAGAAGCCCAACAGAAGGCCGAGGGATTGCTGAGAGCTGGCCTTTGGAATGGCAGGGGGTGGATGTCCCCTCTCTGGAGGTGGTATCACCCAGCCTAGAGGCTTCAAGGCAGAAGAGGGCAACCAGGGTGAGAGAGAGCATGCTGAAATGCCTGGGACGCCACAGTCATCACAGGGAAGAGGAAGCAGCCTGGGGGTGTGGAAGGGAAGTAGGGTCACCAGTTGTCCAGGTTTGCCTGAAACTGAGCCCATCTTAGCACTGAAAGTCCTGTGTCCAGAAGTCCCCCCATTCCTAGGCAAACCTGGATGTCTGGTCACTTTATGGCGAAGGAGGCTGGGGCAGGGAGGGAATCTTCACCTGTGAGTGAAATACTCTGAGTGATGCCAGTGGCTAAAGATGTAGATGTGTCCCTCAGGAAGATCCCACTGTGAGTAAGGGGATGAACGATGAGGCCAGGAAGACAAATAGGTCGTCAGTGCTAATACTGATAATCATAATAACACCTTGCACTTACATCTAACACTGCCAAAGCCCTCACACATGTGATGTCATTTGATCTCATCAAGCTTTGAAATCTGTGGATTAGCCAGGGCTAGTGTTACCCGATTCTCTTTGGAGATCAGGGTCAGTGACCTGCCCGAGAGTCTCGTGGTCGGGTGGGGGCCTCCCGCTGCACCGGCCCCATCCCTGCAGCACCCTCTCCAGCCCAGGTCAAGGCCGCCCACCTTTACCCTCCTGCCAGGAGAAACCTGTCCCCCCAAACCCTGCAAAAGTGCCTGGCTGTCCCACCTCCTTCCCCACCCCACCCCCCAGGACAGCCCAGGAGCAAGGGCCTTGCTGGCTCTACTGACAGGGATTGGGGGTCACAGAGAGGGCCGACATCCTGCCTTTTGGCCTTCACCATCAGTCCACACGCTCCCTGAGGCCCCCCCCACCCATGGCCTCTACCGCTTCTGGAGATGCCCTCAGCCTCTCCTCTCCCTGAGCCCAGAAATGTCTCTCCTTCCTCCCAGAGTGCCTTTCTTCTCCACTTGGTGTGCCTTTCTGGCAGGGAAGGGCCACCTCTCTCTGCCAGGCAATAAACAAAAGCACTCGGTAAGCACTTACTATCTGTAAGGCACAGTGCCAGAGGGTAGAGGGGACCCACACGTGGTCGAGGCTCTGCTCACCCCCAACATCTTAGGATTGGGTAGAGGGATCCCACGGAACATCGTGCTCTGCTATAAATTGATTCCAGGACTTCCCTGGTGGCACAGTAGTTACAAATCCTCCTGCCAACGCAGGGGACACGGGTTCGAGCCCTGGTCCGGGAGGATCCCACATGCCGTGGAGCAACTAAGCCCGTGTGCCACAACTACTGAGCCTGAGCTCTAGAGTCCGTGAGCCACAACTACTGAGCTCGCGTGCCACAACTACTGAAGCCTGTGCACCTAGAGCCTGTGCTCCACAACAAGAGAAGCCACCACAGTGAGAAGCCCACGCACCCAACAAAGAGTAGCCCCCGCTCTCTGCAACTAGAGAAAGCCCGCGCGCAGCAACGAAGACCCAACCAGCCAAAAATAAATAAATAAATAAGACATTATTAAGCAAGACTAATCCATTAAAAAAAAAAACAAATTGACTCCAGTGTGCCCACCCACTGCTGTGGACATCCTCCTCACCTCCCGGAGGCTGCACCCCACCCAGACCACTCAGACTGTCCTCGCTTCTCTGTCCACCCCATCAAGATGGGTCTACCTCTAAATTGGGAGATTGGGATTGACATATACACACTACTGTATATAAAATAGATAACTAATAAGGACCTATTGTATAGCACAGGGAACTCTACTCAATACTCTGTAATGACCTATATGGGAAAAGAAGCTTAAAAAGAGTGGATATATGTATATGTATAACTGACTCACTTTGCTGTACACCTGAAACTAACACAACATTGTAAATCAACTACACTCCGATAAAAATTAAAAAAAGAAAAATGATGGGTCTACCTCCTCGGCCCAAGGCCTCCGTACCTCCTACTGCCTGCCTGCAGTGATGCAGATCCTGAGCCCAGACCCTGACTCCAGAGATGCAGAGAACCAGGGTACTGAACCTTGAGCCCAGAGCATGAGGCCCCACTGCCCTCCTCAGCCCTGCAGTCCCCTCTCCCCCTTGGGGGTCCATGAAGCCATAGGCCTCTCCTTTTAGCTTCCTGCCAAAGGCTGGGGCTGGGAGTGAACAGGTCATGACATCAGGGTCCCGGAAGGGGAAAAGGAGGATTCCTGGAAGAGGGGGGCTGGGAGGGCTGGGGAGGGCAGGGCGTGGTGGTCACAGGTAGTACCATTCAGGCAGCGTGGGCTGAAAGGTGTGAGCTCTGCAGACACCGCGCCTTTGTAAACCTCCGCCTGCCCTCCGTGCACTAGCTCCCCTAAGGCTCACAGCAAATATGTACATGATGGATTAATAACTCCCCATCTAGTCATAAACCAAAGTCCTTTGCCCACAGTGTTACCAAAGCAGGCGGGAATTTTTCAGAAATGCATTCCTGAAAAGAGAGACAACGTAATGTGGAGAAGGGGTCCAGGCTCTAGACTCAGATGGTCCTCGACTGGGACTAATTACATGCTGGCTGGGTGACCTCAGGCAAGTGTCTTAACTTCTCTGAATCCTGGCTTTTCCTAATCTATAAAAAAGAGGAAGATAATAACACCTATCCCCAAGAGCTTATGTGAAATAATTGGTATTTTAAAAGAAACTGACACACAAATACTTTCCTTTCTTGCGCACCAGGGAAATAAAGGAGAATCACTATTTTCCTCCTCTCCATTTTCCAAATTGTTTTCTGATGCAGTTATGTTGCTTCTGTTTTTACAGCTCTGATTGAGGCCAAAATGATATACCAGAAATGGCACAAAATGTACAATTTGATAAGTTTTGCCGTGTTTTTACCCCATGAAAACATCCTCACGATCAAGATAATGAACACATCCATGAAACCCAAAACTTTCCTCATGTCCCTTTCTAACGTCTCCTTCCAGCGCCCCCCCCCACCATGCTTTCCCCGGGCAACCACTGATCTGCTGTCATTATCAATTGGTTCACATTTTCTAGAATTTTACACCATTCTAGAATTTTATAGACACTTATGTAGTATGGATTCTTCATGTCTTGCTTCCTTCACCAGCAGTTATTTTGAGGTTCACTTATGTTTCTGTGCATATCAATAGTTCATTCCTTTTTACTGTCGTATCCAACGGAGTGCATGCACCATGATCTGTTTATTCATTCACATATTGATGGACATTTGAGAAGTTCCCCAGTTTTTAGCTATTCCAAACAAAGTTACTACATTCAAGTATAAACCTTAGTGAGACCCAGGTTTTCCCTTCTCTCCGGCAAGTCACTGTTTAAAAATGAATTTAAAGCAGTTCAGGTACATCGAGGTCAACCAGGCTTTCTATAGGAGAACCTAGAGAGAGCAGCTGCTTTAACTTCTCTTCCTCCTCCTGCATGTTTTCGATTTCACATGGTGCTTGTTCTCCTTGATCGAAAGAGGACCCCTCCGAGCCCCTTCGCCTAGTTGAGGGTGGGAGTGTCAGCTGGCCTCGGTTTCACCCATCACGGTAAGCCCAGGGGTGGGCAACACGAGCTCACGTCAGCCAGGGGACTGCCATCATGGGAAAAATCCTCCTCCTTCCAGAAAATAATTTTTTTTAACATGTAGAAAAGAGAGAAAAATAAACAAAATATAAACCACAGAAATGGAGACCAGTTACTACCCAACAGTAACTACACTCCAACCTTGCGTTCATTCACCAGATTTTTATTGGGCACCTGCTGAGGGCCAGGAGAGCTGCTAAGGGCCAGTCCCTGGGGATACAGAGGTGAACAGATAGTCCCACGGAGCAGGATACAGGAGAAGAAAGATGCAGGGAGAGAGGGGATGCCTTGTAACAGGGGCATCTGGTCTGTCTGCAGGGGCCTAAGGGAAGCCAAGGGATGTGGCACAAACAAGAGGCCAGAGGATTCAGCTGGGCTGGGCCACAGGGGCTTGCAGAGCACAGAGCAAGCTGGTGGTCTGGACTGCAAAACCCCAGGCTTGCTTCCCGCTTGTCGACATTCCAACCGTAAAGTCCCCTCTTCTTTTCTTTTTTTTCTTTTTTCAGTGTCCTGGAAATTTATTAATCTTATCCCCACTTCTATTTAAAAAAATTTTTTTTACTGAAGTATAGTTGATTTACAACATTATGTTAGTTTCAGGTGTACAGCATAGTGCTTCAGTATTTTGCAGATTATATTCCATTATAGGTTATCACAAGATAATAAGTATAATTCCCGTGCTATACAGTATACCCTTGCTCCTTATCTTTTTCTTTTTCTTTTGCGGTACGCGGGCCTCTCACTGTTGTAGCCTCTTCCGTTGCACAGGCTCCGGGCACGCAGGCTCAGCGGCCATGGCTCACGGGCCCGGCCGCTCCGCGGCATGTGGGATCTTCCCGGACCGGGGCACGAACCCGCGTCCCCTGCATCGGCAGATGGACTCTCAACCACTGCGCCACCAGGAAGCCCCCTTATCTATTTTATATATAGTAGTTTTTAATCTGTTAACCCCATACCCCTAATTTGTCCCTCCCCACTTTGGTAACCACAAGTTTGTTTTTTTTCTGACTCACTCAATTTCCACTCCCAGGCGAGCTCCCTGAGCTGGGGCAGCACATGTGAGAACTCAGGCCTGGGGCTTGGTTCCCAGGGCACAGATTCCAGAGGCCCCTCCACTAGGCCCCCTGTTTCCTCCTTCACCCATGGAAGCAGGTGATAATCTCACTGTTTTGTATGCGTCAGTGTGTTCACTAAGTGTGTGAAGCACCTGGGGCCTGGCATTTAGTAGGAGCTCCATGAGTGTTTAGAGACGGCCCTCTGGGTGCTAAACAGCCTCGCCAGGGTATAGGCCCCCTGCCTTGGTTCTGTGGCACCTTGTTACCAGGCTGATGGGGTAACGGGTTCTTCCCTGCTCCTTCCCACCCACTCCACCCTTACACACACACACCCCCCACACACACACCCTGTTTCCAGCTGCTCTTTGCCCAGTTAAAGATTAGCCCAGCCCCCCTCATTCCTCCACACTTTCAGCCCATGAACCTCCCAGTGCACCTGGCCCACCCCAGCCCCTCCCCATCCTTTACAAATACACCTGAGGACAAACAGAGCCTCAGACTGCCTCCTGCCCCCTGCTCTGTGCTCCCAGGTCAGGGTCTGGCTCCGCCGGCTGTGGGCTCTGTGAGTGCTGTGGGCCTGTGTGGTCATGGTCTCCCTGGGTATGTGTGTGTGTGTACTGAATTGGTATCTGTGCCTCTGTGTCTCTTTGTGTGGGTGTCATTCGTGTGCGCGCGCGCGCATGTGCGTGTCTCTTCATAAACGCAATGTGGGTCTGTGTGCTATGTGTCTAGGTGCCTGACCCCACTCCTGGGTCTGCGCTCTCTTCTTGAGTTAGAATTGAATTTACAGCCTCTGATGCGCCAGTCACAGGGGTTTAGCTGAGGGTCCAGGAGATTGTGTTAGTTCCCTTCCAGAGCCACCAACTCCTACCCCTCAAGCACCTTGGCCTGAACTGGGGAGAGACAGTCCAAGGCCTGTCTTTTTTTTTTTAACTGAGGTATAATTAACGATAAGGTTAGATTAGTGTCAGGTGTATAGCAGCTTATACCTTCCAACCCCCTCCGCCCATTTCACCCAGGCCCCACCCCCTGCCTCTGGCAACCACCCATCTGTTCTCAGTATCTGTGTGCTTGAGGGGTTTTTTGTTTGGGGAATTTTTTTAGGTTCCACATATAAGTGAGATTATATGATACTTGTCTTTCTCTGTCTGACTTATTTCACTCAACATAATGCCCTCAAGGTCCACCCATGTTGTCACAAACAGCAAGATTTCATTCTTAAGGCTGAAACAATGTTGCCAAACAATATGGCTAAACAATATTCATTGTTTATAATACTCATTTTATTTATCCATTCATCTGTTGATGGACACTTAGGCTGTTTTCGTGTCTTGACTATTGTAAATAATGCTGCAATGAACATGGGGGTGCATATATCTTTTCAAATTAGTGTTTTTGTTTTCTTTGGATAAATACCCAGAAGTGGAATTACTGGATCATATGGCAGTTCTATTTTTAATTTTTTGAGGAACCAACATACTGTTTTTCATAGTGGCTGCACCAATTTACATTCCCTCTTCTCCACATCCTTGCCAACACTTATTTCTTGTCTTTTGGATGATAGCCATTCTAACAGGTGTGAGGTGATATCTTGTTGTGGTTTTGGTTTTCATTTCCATGATGATTACTGATGTTGAGCACCTTTTCACGTACCTGCTGGCCATCTGTATGTCTTCTTTGGAAAAATGTCAGGTTCTCTGCCCATTTTTTTTAATTAATTAATTAATTTCTTTATTTTTGGCTGCGTTGGGTCTTCAATGCTGCGCGAGGGCTTTCTCTAGTTGTGGCGAGCAGGGGGTACTCTTTGTTGCCATGCGTGGACTTCTCATTGTGGCGTCTTCTCTTGTTGTGGAGCATGGGCTTTAGGTGCGCGGGCTTCAGTAGTGGTGGCACATGGGCTCAGTAGTTGTGGCTCCCGGGCTCTAGAGCACAGGCTCAGTAGTTGTGGTGAACCGGCTTAGTTGCTCCGCGGCATGTGGGATCTTCCCGGATCAGGGCTCGAATCTGTGTCCCCTGCATGGGCAGGGAGATTCTTAACCACTATGCCACCAGGGAAGCCCCTCTGCCCATTTTTTAATGGGATTGTTTTCTTTCCAAGGCCTGTCTTTTCTCTTTCTACCAAGCCAGATCCTGGCTGGCCCTAAGGTTGTCTTTGCCACTCCCTCCCCAAGCCTAGTCCCATGGATCTCTTCCATACTCATCACTCACTAAGGGGAAGAAGGAGGTAACAGGAAGGACCATGGCATAGCTCAGAGGCTGACCTCAGCTGAACATTTCTTTCATAAGTAAAAGCCAGCAAAAATGGGTGGCTCAAAAGGTGCCAGGGGGACTTCCCTGGTGGTCCAGTGGTTAAGACTCCACGCTCCCAGTGCAGGGGGCCTGGGTTCGATCCCTGGTCAGGGAAGTAGATCCCACATGCTGCAACAAAGATATAAATAAATAATTTTTTTTAAAAAAAACAAAAAAACAGTGCTAGGGGCCTGTCTTGCAAGGGGCTGGGGCTGTTGTAGTACAGAAGTGTGTGTGTGAACATTTGTGCCCCTATGTTCGGCAACCATATGAGTACCAGAGTGCCCAGATGTCGCGTAGTTGGTCTGTATGTCACATATTATATTCTGATTTGTGGGTCAGAAAAAAAATTAATTAATACACCACATTTGCACTGGGTCCATTCTGGAGTTGTCCATTATGACCTATGCACCAGCCCCAAGCAAGACAAGGCCAGCCTTGGCACCAGGGCACCTCAGAAGCTCCATCCTATGAGAGCACACTTATTGGCAAACGACAGATGGGCTCAGCCCCCAAGTCCTCTTCCAGTCCTGGTGGGAGGAGACAGGAACAAGCAGCTTGGATCAAGGAAGGTTTTCCATTCACTTGTGCCATGGGGGTAAAGGTCTTAGGATCCCCTGGATCCCCCAGAGGCCCCTACCCACCAACCCCATCCTCCCTGCTCTGGGTGCACCGATCTCTCCAAGTCTCCCTCTCCACCTTTATGCCAGGCGTCTACACAGGGACAAGAGTCTCTAGGGACTGAGTACTGTGACCTGACACATGGTAGGCATGCTACATGAATAATTAACATGATTGAAATTGACCCTAGTAGAAATGAATTAATAGGGAGCTTCCCTGGTGGCACAGTGGTTAAGAATCCGTCTGCCAATGCAGGGGACATGGGTTCGAGCCCTGGTCCAGGAAGCTCCCACATGACGCGGAGCAACTAAGCCCACACGCCACAACTACTGAGCCTGTGCCCTAGAGCCCGCGTACCACAACTACTGAAGCCCGCGCTCCTACAGCCCATACTCCGCAACAAGAGAAGCCACTGCAATGAGAAGCCCACGCACTGCAACAAAGAGTGGCCCCCGCTCGCCGCAACTAGAGAAAGCCCGCGCGCAGCAACGAAGGCCCAACACTGCCAAAAACAAATAAATTTATTTTTTAAAAAATGAATTAATACATGATTGTGAGTCTGGGGGTGGATCTGGTGGGTCACGTGTGAGGGTGTAGGGTTCAGGGGTGCATAATGCTCTCATGTCTCTGTCTACCTACCATATGAATGAAGCCAGTGCATCCGCTCAACACCCTTGCCTGGCGCCTACTCAGTGTCCAGCTCCACAGTGAGTCCCAAGCTAAGCCACAGGGAGCAGTTTTATCCCTTTCATCCCTTGAAGGGTCTACGTGTGTACATCCTTGGGAAGAAGAAGGAGAGACCGAGATTTAGATCACAGTAAACTAAACTTTACCTGTTGACTCACAGGTGTTCTTTTTGTCACCCCCTGTGCTTGCCTCATAAAGATGGAGCCAGGTAAGTACTGCAGCGGGAGGCTGTAGGGTGGAAGAAGGAAGAGAGAAGGAAGGGGAGGGTGGTGAAGGCAGGGGCAATCAGTCAGTCACATCTACCACAAGCCGAGAGAGAGTGTGTGTGTGTGTGTGTGTGTGTGTGTGTGTGGTGGTAGGGTTCCAAAATGAAAACAAGCCCTTGAATTTTGTAGTACACTCTACAGTTTAAGAAGCATGCCCACACATCCTTCATCTCACTAGATCTTCAACCTCAGGAGTAAAACAGGGAGGGGCTCCTCCTGCGTCCACATGCGCTCTGGGGAATTAGGGGTCATGCTCAGGGTGAGGCCCTGGAGGTGGGGCTGGGGCTGGAACCTTGAACACAGCTCTTGGCAGCTGTGCCATTGGCTCCCCTCAAAAGGAACAAAAGACCACGCTGCTTCCCCTCCTGTTCCCTGGTGGTCCAGTGGTTAAGATTTTGCACTACCCCTGCAGGCGGTGCAGGTTTCATCCCTGGTCAGGGAAGTTCCACATGCTGTGTGATGCGGCCAAAAGAAAAAGAGAAAAGAAATACACATCTCATCAAGGAGGCGATTCTCACCGAGGGAGCACTTCAGAACACCCAGGACCACTCAAATTGGTTACTGCAAGAATGAGCCCTCTGGGCCAGCAGCTGGGCAGTGAGGGCAGGCAGGACGGCCCAATCTAAGCAGACTTCCTGCAGGAATGCGACACAGAGTCAAGCAAGAGATAGTGCCAAGTGGCAGGAGACATGAGCAAAGGCTAAGAGCTGGGACCAGAAGGTCATTAAGCAGGAGCCAAGAAACAGCTGAGGATCTGAGCAGAGATTGGGCTGAGAAAAGTGGGATCTGGGGGGAGGAGGCAGAGGGGGAGACGGGGTGGGGCCCGCCTGAAGTTGGAAGTAGAAGAAACAGGGTTTCCACTGCAGACGCCTCCCTTAGCGTTAGGGAGTTTGGCCGAGGTTGGGAGGGCAGACAGCTGACAGAGTGAGAACAAGAACCCACACTTCCTAACTAGCCCCATCCCACCCAGGAGAACTCAGCTGGCTCTTGAGCCTTGTTGGAGGAGGGGGGTGGAAGGTGGGCACAAAATCAGCACCAGGAGGAAGACAGGATTCTTACTGCAGAACCAAATAACCAAAGCTATTTCTTTCTTTTCCCTTCCTTTCCCACAGGTCCAAAGGATAGAAAGTTCCCCAGCCGTCTCCCCCTTTTCCTCCCCGCTGCCACGTCCCCCAGACCTCCAGCCCCTTCCTAGACCCTCAGGGAGCGACCACAATGTCCCCCAGATGCAGAATAGGGAGGCCTCAGCCCCCATGGGTGGGGCGGGGCAGGGCATCACAGCGCAAGTTCACCCCCTACAGGCGTCAGCCTTCTCCTCTGCTCCTTTCCTGTTTTCCCATCTGTCTCTCTCCTTTTCTCACATCCCCTCCCTGCCCCGGCAGCCCATCCTCTCTCCTGCTGCTTCCCCTCCTGTTCCATGCTTCTCTGCATTCCTGGCTATTCACAGCCTCCCTGGATAGCTGGCTTGCTCCCAAATCCCAACCACACTGCAGGGCCCCAGTGACCTGCCTCTGCCAGAGAAGGGAGGCTGCCTGCCCTCCTCCCTGCTTCCCCCTCCCCCAGCCCCCACTGGCTACCACCAGCAGACCCAGCTCCTAGGCCCGGAACTGGCCCCACCACAAAAAGAGTCACAGAAGAGGCAAGCAGGGTGGGAAGTGGCAGTTTCCAGGCATCACTGAGCCTGGATGGGGCAGCGGCAGCCCTAACTTGGTCACAGGAAAGTCCCCTAACCATGGAGCCTGCCTCTTCCCCACTGGTTATAAGCCGTTTTCAGGCCCTAGACGGCAGGAGCAGACTGGGGAGTTATCCACCCCCCAGAGTAGGGCCCCAGCCCTGCTCCCCCGGGGCCCCAGGTCCCCTGTGCCCAGCACCAGAAAAGCAAGGCAGCGTCTCCACTCTTCCGAAGGCCTGTGGCAAGAGGCAAAGAGACTTCTCTGGCCTTGGGGCCTCAGGAGTGGTTCCAGCCATGACAGAAGGTTAAACCACTTTTCCCAGGACTCTTCTGGCTTAGGCGATAAAGCCTTGATTTTACTTTCTATTCTTCCTGGTTTCTTGAGTCTGCCACCTCCTCAGGGACAGGCATGGGCTCACATGTACTCCCACTGTCACATACACTCAACCAGGCACATGCACCCATACACATGTATCTGTGCACACAGCAGGCATGTATAGGCGCCCACCCATGCACATGTATACAGACATAGCTATGTGTATGTAAACGCAGCACATAGCCTTGTACCTGCACACACTACCTACAGAGAGGACACGCACATCCTTACCTTGTCACCTCCTACCTTTGTCTCCTCCCACCCTCCAGCTGCCTCTCCTTCTCCTTGGCTCCCGCATCTCCCCTCACCCTGCCTCCTGTCTCCTCCTTGCCCCTGGCCCTCACTGTGTTCCTCTGTAGCCTCCCCCAGCCCCACGTTCACTTCTAAGTAGTCAGCATGGCAAAACCTCTAATCACTCTGCATGGGTTCCTGGGTGAGGGAAGAGAGAAGATGAGATAATTCTGCTTCTTCATTGCAGATAAAATAAACTGAGGTCCAGAGACTGGGAGTCATATCTCAGCTAAAGGAATGTAACCCAATGGATCTAGGTTCCTCCCCTTGTGTCTGCTCTGTGCTCTGGTTTCATCAAGGCAAAAGGCCCAGGGCTAGGAGCAGTCACTTGCTATCCCTGTCTCCCGACCTCCACAATGAGCCCCTGCTAGTGCCCAGGAATCCTGAGTCCCCTAGAGTAGGGGCTGGAGAGGGGGAAGGGGAAGGGAGAGGGATAGTTGACTGCAGGTAAGATTGGCACTGACCTCTGACTCTAATATTGTTCATCCGGCTTTCCACAGGGGCCCTGCCATGGTGGCGGGCATGGTCACGGCCCTGGCCCTGGGCACTGCCATGGTGGTGGGCACCCCCTGGCATGGCAACCATCCTCCAGGTTCCCACCCTGAACCAGGGCACTGTCCTATGCGGGGCCACCCCCCAGGGCCCTGTGGGCACCCCACTGGCCCACATCACTGAGGAAGCAGAAGAAACAGGACATAAGAATGGAGAGCATGACCTGGCGTGGGGCCTGAACCAGAATCTTCTGGATCTAATAAACAGCCTCCTGGAGGCCATGTTCTACCTTAAAAGAGCCTATCTTCCTTCACATCCAAACTGGCACTCGGGGGCCCAGTGGTCTCTGAGTTCCCTAGTTGTGAAAATCGGCACCCAGTCAGGCATTCTCAGTAGTGTCCATAGCATACGGTTGAATAAGGTCACCCCTCCTTTTGTTTTCACTTCTGCCCCACCCCCCATCAAAGGGTCTCAATCTCAAGTATGGTCTCATCACATCTATCCCATCATATATACCCAGACCTGGTGGGCCTTCCAAGGTTCCATCTTACATGCCTCACCCTACAGGTCAGAAGCCTTCAATGGATCCCTAACTCTCCAGATGTTATTTCTCACTATCCCCTGAAAACACATAGAAATTTCCAGCCTCTTAAACTTTGCACAGTTTCCCCACCACCACCTCCACCTCACCCCCAGGTCAGGAATGCCTTCCTTCCAAGCCAGCTGAAGCTCCACCATCAACATGAAGGCTTCCCTAAAGCCCATTAGGATGAGTGAGGTCCTCTCTGTCTTTGCACACTGCCCCCTCCTCTGCAGCTCCTATCGACCATCACATGGGCCCAACCACACCCTACCCAGTTGGCATCAATTAACGGGCTGGCTTTTTATCTCTCTCACCAAACTAAGCTACTCAGGGCAGGGCCACCACTTCTACACCTCTAGACTCTCCCACCCTCATGCCTACTGGTCTATGCCTTGCACACGGTTTGCACACAATTTAGGGATACCCATAGTCCAATCACTCCTGGGTTCTGACTCTCCCCCCAGCCGCATGCTTCAGCCAAGGCACCTACCACACACACAGAGTCTGCTTACTGTAAAACCTCTTCTGCCCATCCAAGTTCCACGTCTGGGATCCTCTCCGCTCCCCAACTCCCAGGCTTCTCACAGGGCCCGTATCTGTTCTAGAGCTATGGTAACAGCCCTCTAGCCCGGCCTCTCCACCGCCCATCACACCGCCCCTCTCTCACAGCCATTCCCTAACAGGGGAAGCAGCAAGCGCCCTGGAATGAGTGGCTACTGGGTACCTTCCAGGCTAAAGTGGGGTGGTTATAAGAGAGAGTTGGGGCTTCTCTGAGTGTCTCTCTTGTCCCTCTCCCCGGCCATACTCTGCACTTGAATAACAGAATCCAGGCTCCACAACTGAGGGGCGCAGAACCAGGTCCAGACCAACGTGAAGACCCAACTTGAGCAGGTGCCTAGCCTTACTGGGAAGGAAAGGGGGGACGCTGAGCGGAGCCGAGACAAATGTGAGTCTAAAAGTAGCGCAACCTCTCAACCCCTCAGCGTCCGGAGCAGTGAAGTGCCGGCATGGAGCTGCTCCCTCTTTGGGGCTGGAAGAGTCTGTGTTACAAGTTATGAGGCTCTTTACACGGTGCCTGGGGTCGCGTTTCCTGGTCCCTCACGGGAAGACGGATGCCCCCCAGGAAAGGCCGATGTGCGAACTACTGCACAGACTCCTAACAGCAGCTCTCAGACCTGGCCTGAGTAGAAGGGCCCACAACTCCAGCCCGGGGGTCTTAAAGACAGCGAGCCTTCGGGCAGCGGCGCGGCGGGAAGCCCCTGTCCCCGCCCCCCGGTGCCGCGCCCATTGGCTGGGCTCCTCATCGGCCCCGCCCAGCGATCGACCCGCTTGGCGTCGACGCGTGCGCAGGAGCCGCCCCCTGCCGCCGCCGCCGCCGCCGCCGCCGCCGCCGCCGCCGCCGCCGCCGCCGCCGCCGCCGCCGCCGCCGCCGCCGCCGCCGCCGCCGCCGCCACTACTTCAGCACCAGCGCCCGGACAGCGGCGCCGCCCACGGGCATGGACGGCGGTAGCGGCAGCGGCAGCAACGATCCGGCTCCCGGCCCGGGTCTGGAAGGGGAGCAGCGGCCCGAGGGGGAGCCTTTGGCTCCAGACGGCAGGTCCCCGGACAGGTAGGGGCGGACTGCTCCGCAGACCCAGCTCGCAGACCTTCCCAGAATCCCCGCCCCAGGTATCCCCAGTAGCCGCCATATGTCGTCCCATTCAGTCCCCAGCCCCATCTAGAGCCCCTCTGGGGCCTCCAGACTCTCTGCCCCCTGGCCACGCCCTCATTCTGCCGGGTCAATTTTCTCTCTCCCGATACCCCCTACTGTCAGCCCGCTTAGCCCTCACCGCCCCCAGGACCTGCCCCACCCACTGTTCCTACCTTTCCTCTAAGGCCCCCGGTATCCCCAGCTCCTCCGGCCTCCAGAGCCCCTCCCTCTAGGCCCTGCCCCCGCGTCTTCTCTGTAAGCCCCAAGCCTGCAGCAGCCTCAGTCCGGGTTCCAGCGAGTCAATGTGGTCGAGGGTGCGCGTGTACTGTAGACGGGAGACTCGCCAAGGTGTGTCCTGGGGGGAGGGCAGACACCCGGTCTCCAAGCTAGGTAGGATCTGTCTTTGTCCATCACCGTCTGTCTCCAGTCTGCCCCACATGGCCAGCTGCGCACGTGTAGGCTCGAGTCCCCACGTGTGGCAGCCACCTGCACTCTTCTGAGGCGCTGCGTGGGCAGGCTCTGAGGCTCAGGCTGCGGTCAGTACCGTCCCTGAAGGAGCACCAGGCTGGCGGGACGGAAGGAACATCTTCCCGCTGCGGGCCCAGATCTTGGTGCCTCTCCTCTCCCTTCCTCCACCATATGTGTGAGGGAACAGCCCAGCCAGGTAGCAATATGGTGCAATTTCTGTGCCCTGCCTGGTCTGCCGCCCCCAGAATCCCTCACCTGACATGACACCGCCTCTCTCTCCTGCCTGGACTGAAATAGGAAGCATTCTTTGGGGGCAAAAGCAGAGGTGGACACATTGTCTTCAGACTGCCCCAGTTAAAATGTGCATTCTGTACCTGAGTGAAGAGGAGACCCCACAAGTGGAGGGAAATGTTTTCTTCCCACTATGTTGACACATCAGCCTGGGTAGATTTAGCCACGTTTCAGTCTGAAAGCCACAGAACTTTCTTCAACGGGATGGTACACAGGATTAATGTGTTCCCTGGACAAGGGGGCTGCCTGGAACTATGGCTTGACCAAAAAGCCAAGTATGGACAAGGCAGAGACAGTGACAGGACAGGGCAGGGGCCAGGAGCATCCCTAGAAGGGACTGGAGAGTCATTTACTACCTTGGATATTTTGCCAAGGATCAGCCCTGTCTGGTCTGCTCACTTCCCCTGCACGTGTGGGTCATACTTGGGCACAGGAATCACTTGCTCTCTTCTAGCAACTCCCTGAGACCTCTGGCCCCTCTCTGCACTTCCCCAGAGACCCTGGACAAATCAGGCAAAGGGATTCATTTCAATCCAAGAAACAAAAATACATTCCTGCTGAACTAAGTAGCACTCTGGGGAGTGAATAAGATAGCACGTACACACGCGCGCACACACACACACACACGCGCGCACACACACACACACACCCCTTTACTAATGCATTGACAACAGGGCAATTTGAAATAGTTCATTCTTTGTGGTGGTTTTTTTGTTTTGTTTTGTTTTTTTGCGATACGCGGGCCTCTCACTGTTGTGGCCTCTCCCGTTGCGGAGCACAGGCTCCGGACGCACAGGCTCAGCGGCCATGGCTCACAGGCCCAGGCGCTCCGCAGCATGTGGGATCCTCCCAGGCCGGGGCACGAACCCATGTCCCCTGCATCGGCAGGAGGACTCTCAACCACTGCGCCACCAGGGAAGCCCCATTCTTTGTGTTTTTAAAATTACCTTTTTATTTTCCTAGTGGCGTGAATTGCTCCCTCATCTGTCCTGGCCACTCCGCAGGGTCACGTGGATGTCCATATGGCTACGTGTCTGTGGACTTGGGGGCATGGTTAATACACATGTACATTTTCCGCTCACGGGGCTCCCAAGAGAGGTGTCTGGGGCACTATTAGCCAGGCCCTGACTGCTGTGACTTTGGCCATGAGTGAGGCCTGTGTCATCACTTTCCATTAACCTACCTGCCTGCCTCAATCACTTAGCTTACAGACCAGTGGGCCCAGGCAGGTGGCCCAGGAAATCGCTCATCCTAGTCAGAGCCATGGAACTGAGAGGGTGAGAATGAAAGCCCCCTGGGGAGGCAAGGCGAGGGGTGTTTAACTATTACTAGGTCTTCGGAAAATAGAAGGCAGCAGCGGCTGGCAGGAGAAAGCTTTTATTCTGAGAACAGTTTGCCTCTTCTCCTTGGGAGGGTCAAGACAAACTCCCGGTTCTACAGCAGTCGGAATGTGGAAAGTTTCAAATTCTGCCACATTCACAATGATGGGCACCGTCATGAAGGGTGAGATTTGGGAGCAGCTGATCCTAGGTCCCTGGAGAGGGATAGAAGGGATTGAGAGGAAGGGGCTGGGGCCAGGGACACCCCAGTAGAAGCAAACCAATGGTGGATGCTGGAATCCCCCTTGAACAGGAGCCTGCTAAGGAAGGGGGTGGCTTATGAGATTTGGTAGACTGGTTAAGGACAACTGGAGTTCCTGTTCTCTGCCAGCACGGCCTGGAGTGCTGGCTTCCCTTAATGAAAAAGAAACTGACACTCCAAGTGGGGGCCTGGCTCCTAGGATAAGCCCAAAGCTCAGTGAGTGCTCTAAGACCATGCACAGCTGAAATAGGCACCCTGGCTGCCCCACTCTCCTGACTGCGGAAAGCAGGCCCTGCTCTAAAGAGGGAGACCAAGACTAATGGGTCACCTTCATGCCTTCAGAATCCAACCCAGACCAAGCACAGTGCCCAGCATGTGGCAGGTGCTCAAAAAAGACCTGCAGAATAAAAATCTTAAAGAAGTAGATGTCCGCACTTATACACATGAACGCCGGTCATTTTTCCAGCTTCCCTTTGGCCCATGGTGATGGGCCCATAAGCTATTTTATCTGCAAGGACACTGGTTGCTGTGTCATTAACTTTATGGGGTATTCTGAGGTCTTGCTTGAGAACAAGTTTAGTCAAATTCCTATTTTTCTAAGTGTTGAGTTAGTAAGAAAAAAAAATCAGTGGTTTAAATCATGAAACAAATTCTGATGCTGCTTCTGGATAACAAAAAGAAAAGTACTTATAATTATATATGTAGTGAGATTCTCAAGGTGTGAGAAGTTCTCAAATGGAGATATAGTATCTGAGGTGCCTAAAGAGGTCGAATTGTAGATATAAATATACTTCTTAAACTGCACACTCCCTGCAGCACTGAGTGTGGGAAGAGGCAGGAAAGTAAATGTCTTCCACATGCCAGGCTCCACGCCAGGCACCTCACATGTGTTACCTCAGTTAATGCCCCTACTAAACCTGAGAGGGAGGCGTTATCATCGTGCCCTCACTCAGCAGACAAGGATGCCAATGCTCCAAGAATTGTGTGTCTTTCCCAAGACCCCAGAGTTAAAGGATGATGGAGCCAGGACCCCACCTCCACTGCTCCCCTATTTTAGTCCAAGCATGAGAATTATACCCCACCCCCTGACTGTCTGCCATCCAGCCTTCTGGGAGGAAGAGGAGGAGCTTGCCTATTCTTTCCAGGTCCTCTGCTTGGTCTCTGGGCAGAACCCAGCCTCTGTGGGCAATGTCCATGTGCCACGACAGCCAGGACTCTGGCCCACGGCCCCTTCAGCAGTGCAGCAGGCAAGACTGGAAGCCAGGGTTTGCTCGGCATAGACCTGGCTCTCCCATGGGAGCTATGCAAGTTGTAGCAGGCGGATGGAAGAAAGGAGACTCGCTGGAGGGCCCAGAACCCCTTGGGAACCCGCCATGGCCCTCAGGCACTCTGTTCTGTGGCCATCTTCTCCTACCCCAGGTCTGGCAATCCTGCCCCTGGGGTGGGACTCCACCTCTGCCTGCACCCAAGGAGTGGGGCTGGGTCCATGCACAGAGTGCTGCCCTCATGCATAATTTGGAAAGAGGAATCTATTGCTGACTCCTCCCTGGCAAGCTCCTTGGGGGTCCCAACTCCCTCTCCCAACTGTGCGCACCGTTGCAGAGCAAACCTCCTGCCCCAAGGCCCAGGCTTGGTGAAAAGGAAGTGGTTGCCTCTGCAAAGCTTTCCCTGACCCCCCCACCCCTGTCAAAGTTGGGCCCTCCTCTGGGAGCCTTCAGTCCTGTGTGACTTCCCCTCTCACAACACTCAACGTGGTGGCCCCTGCACATCGCCCACCTACCATGAGTGCCTGGAGGACAAGGACTGGGCTTTATTCATCCTGGCACCACTATTAGCAGCCCGTCCAGCACTCAGCCTTCACTCAGCAAACATCCCTGGGGCACCTTCGGTGTGCAAGGTGCTGCTCAAGGCACTGGGGACACAGATGAACAAATGCACCAGGCCCTGCTCTCCCGGAGCTCACGTTCCATAGGAGAGACAGGCAGTAAACATGACAATATATAATACAACGTCCAGTTGTGGAAAATGCTAGGAAGAAATATAGAGTAGGTAGGGGGATAGGAGTTGGTGGATGATTATTTAGAGAGGGTAGTCAGGGAGGGCTTCTCTAAGAAGGTAATGGTGTGAGCCGTGCAATTATCTGGGGAGGAACATCCCAAGCAGAGGGCAAAGAAAGCTCAAAGGCTCTAAGGTGGGAACAAAAGTGCAGCAGGTGCTCAATAAACCTCTGACAAGAGGATGAAGAGACAACTACAGCAGAAAGAGCACAGGTCTGCAAGTCAGAACTGGGTTCAAGGTCCAGCTCTTCAGGGCTCACTGAACCTCAGTTTTCAAATCTATAAAAGAAAGAAAGTACTTCCCCAGTATGGTTTTTAAAGGAGTAAATAAGATCATATGTGTTTTGAGGTGCATGGGCAGATGAGTGAATGAGACAGTGAACCCCAAGAAGTAGGCTGGGGGTGTAGACCCAGAGCCTCCACCCTCCTTGCCTCTCCTCAGGCCTAGGAATAGAACAGCCTGAGCTCCGTCCGTCTCAGCTCACTGAGCAAGGCTGCTGCACGGTGTGGACCACCGCTGTCTCCCAGCCCCTTTTTCCCTGTCTCCTCTCTCCCCAGGTCCCAGAGCAAGGCTGTGGCCCCTGAGGCAAGCCCAGAGAGAAGCGGCGCCCTCCACAGCTGCCCCCTTGAGGACCCTTCCAGTTCTTCGGGACCCCCACCAGGAACTTCCACCCTTCATCCTGGGGGCCCATCCAGCCCCTTGGCCCCTGCCCACTTTACCTATCCCCGGGCACCACAGGAATACCGGGGGGGCAGCTCCCTTCCAGGGCTTGGGGACCGGGCAGCGCTGTGCTCCCATGGCTCCAGCCTCAGCCCTTCCCCAGCCCCCTCACAGCATGATGGGGCCTGGAAGCCGGCATCTGTGCAGCACCATGTGGTCAGCGTCAGGTAAGGAGGGGTCCAGCAGCCTGCCAGCTGCCCTGGAAGGTGGGGCAGGGCTTAAAAGTGGGGTCGACACCCCCCCCCCCCCGGACTCTGGACTCCATCACTAGGAGGCAGCCCAGGATGTCTCCTGCGTCTGATGGAGGAGGCAGCCTGGATGGAAGATGAAGGAAGCATTGGAGCTTGGGAGTGGGAAAGCCTAAAAGGGTTGATGCCATCTTCCTCTATCCTCCACCCCCATCCCAACCTCCCACCCTACAAGAGGACTCTAGCAAGCAAGTGTCTTTTCTTCTCTTCCACAGGCAGGTACGGGCCTTCCAGATGCCAAAGAGGTAGGCCTGGGCCTTCTCTGGAGCCCTAGGAGTCACCAGGCCAGTGCCCAGTTTAGCCCCACCATCCCTTGTTGGTGGCTTCTAAGCCCCCGCATTCCCTGCTATCACACCCAATGCTAATTCATGTGGGATCTCTTCCTCTTTCCCAGCTATTCCCAGCTGATTGCTGAGTGGCCAGTGGCCGTGCTGCTGCTGTGTCTGGCTGTCATCCTCCTCTGCACCCTGGCTGGACTGCTGGGGGGCCAGCTACCCGATTTCTCCAAGCCCTTACTGGTGAGGGACCAAGGGGAGGGATGGGCCCCCAGGCCTGGCCACCTCAGCTCAGTCTGGGGCAGAAAATGGGAGTGGCGCAGCTGGGAGTGGGGAGGCAGCAGTGGGCTCTCCAGAGAGAGCTGGGAGATGGTATAGAGGTGATCCTCGTGTCCAACAATCCAGGCAGGTGGGCCAGCCTTCCCTGCTCCAGGGACCCAAAGGGGCAGAGCTGAGAAGGGAGAAGGAGAACTCCCCCTCCTGCCGGCCTGATCTTCTCTGCCCTCCTCCCTGCAGGGCTTTGAGCCTCGGGACACGGACGTTGGGCGCAAGCTAGTGGTCTGGAGAGCACTGCAGTCCCTCACAGGCCCCAAGAAGCTGCTTTCCCTTTCTCCAGACCTTGAGCTGAACAGGTAATGGGTTCCCATCTTTCCACTGCTGGGGGGAACCGGGGAAAGAATGAGGCCTCCAGAGAGCAGCCGAAGGCAGGTCAGAGGGCCTGGCATAGATTTTCTCTCTGCCTCAGCTCAAACCCCCATACCACTCTGAGCCCCACACCCTGGAGCAGTGCCCAGGAGGGCATGGTCCGGCCTCGGAGGATGGTGGAGCCCCTGGAGGCCAGAGGGCAGGAGAGCTTCTTCTGTGGCCCCCCTGGTAAGCTGCAGCCTGGCCAGTTCCTGGCTTTAATGGTGGTTACCCCCTCCCCACCTACGAGAGCAGGAGGGCCCAGGAGAACAAATTTGGGCAAACAGAAGGGGAAGGAGCCTGGCCAGTCACATTCAAGCCAAGGAAGTTGAGTTACAGCTGGGAGGATGAGGCAGGTCTCAGGTGCTCCAGCCAAGTAGGGGCAAGCTGGATGGGGGTGTGCCACAGGGGAGGGATGCAGGCCCAGGATCAGGCAGGCAGGCACAGGTTTCAAGCTTCTGGGAATCTAAACCTCATATGGCCCTGGGTAAGCATCTTCCCTTTGGTGGGCCCAGGACCTGGGGCCAAAGGGTGAGCTCTGGGCGGTGTGTTGCAGAGAAGAGCTATGCACAGCTGGTGTTCATGTCCACCTCAGCGGGCAGCCTGTGGAACCTGCACGCCATCCATTCCATGTGTCGCATGGAACAGGATCAGGTGAGCTGGCTAGGGAGGTGCCAGGGGCTGGGTGGGGGAACCAGGGACACCAGGGACCTGATCATAAGGAAATACAGCTGAGCCAGGACTCCCAGCCTGGACTAGGAGAGAGCATTCCCTGCTTAGAAAATTACTGCAACCCTGCTGAGAGGTTCTGGGTTGGCAGGGAGAGAAGAGTCAGCTGTTTCCAGAAGAGCCAAGATACTGGTGCTGGAAGACAGACCCTGCAGAGCCTGGGGATTTTCGAAAGGTCCTGAAAAGGAGCCTCAAGAGCCGTTGAGGAGGCCCCGGCCCAAGGCCCCCAGCCCCCATCAACCCAAGCGCTGCAGATCCAGTCATGCTAACTGGAGAACCATGTGCTATAACATCTGCAGAAAGTTTCGCTACTAAAAACAGTGTGAACACCACTAGGCTTAAAGAACATGTGCTCTGGAGTCAGATGCCTGAATTCAAGGCCAGCTCTAATACTCCTTGGCTGTGTGACCTCAGACACATTTCTCAACCTCTCGGTGCCTCGGTCTTTGTATATATAAAATGGGAATAATGGTAGTTTCCTCATAGGGGTGTTGTGACAATGAAACAAGGTAGAATTTGTAAAAAATATAGCATAATGACTGACAATGGTGATCTCTCAATAAATGTTACTATTGTCACCATGATCTCGGGCCCAACGCCATACATCCAGTTGACGGCAGTACAGGGCCTCTGATTCCCAGGCTAGCATTCTCTGTAACTACACCAGCTATTGTAATGTCAGCATCAGGGTGGGAGAGAAAAACAGGCATGAGGTCTGAAAAAGAAACAGCCCTATCCCTCACAAGGTTTAAGCAGGCCAGTGGACAGAGATAGGGGGCTAGGGTTTGGCAGTGACCCTGATCCTGGAATGTTTTGGCCTCCACTTTTCCCACCTGTCCAGTTCCCTGGACACTTGGCCCCGTTCCCTCTGTGGCTGCCACTTCCACTCCTACTTCTGTCTCAGGCAGTGCAGAGTTGGGGTGTGTGACCTGCTGGGGCCCTTAGGGCAAGACCTCTCAGGCAGAGGCCTGGGGCAGCATTCCTGAGGCTCCTCTTTGACAGAGTCAAGACGTAGCTGCTGGAACCTGGGCCTGACCAGTCAGGTTTTGCTGGGCAGTCAAGATACCTCTCTGCCTCTGCCCTGCAGCCTGAAAGGAGGTGAGAGGGCCTCGGACAGCGCTGGGGAAACCTGGGCCGCTGCACTGCCCTTGAGCTCTCCCGTGCTGTGTGTGTCCTATAGGTCCGCTCCCATACCAGCTTTGGGGCTCTGTGCCAGCGTACAGCAGCCAACGAGTGCTGCCCCAGTTGGTCCCTGGGCAACTATGTGGCCGTGCTCTCCAATCGTTCCTCCTGCCTCGACACTACTCAAGCCGACACAGCCCGCACGCTGGCCCTGCTGCGGGCCTGTGCCCTCTACTATCACCGTGGTGCCCTGGTGCCCTCTTGTCTGGGACCCGGGAAGGACAAGCCCCCGCGCTGTGCCCAGGTTCCCACCAAGTGCTCCCGGAGCAGTGCTGTCTACCAACTCCTGCACTTCCTGCTGGACAGGGACTTTCTGAGTCCCCAGACGGCTGACTACCAGGTGCCCTCCCTCAAGTACAGCCTGCTCTTCCTGCCCACCCCGAAGGGTGCCTCCATGATGGGCATCTACCTGGACCGCCTAGCCGTGCCCTGGGGGCTCTCCGACAACTACACATCCATCACTGGCATGGACCTGGGCCTCAAGCAGGAGCTGCTGAGGCACTACCTGGCCCAGGATACCGTGTACCCCTTGCTGGCCCTGGCCGCCATCTTCCTCAGCATCGCCCTCTACCTGCGCTCCCTCTTCCTCACACTCATGGTGCTACTGGGGGTGCTGGGCTCCCTGCTGCTTGCCTTTTTTCTTTACCGAGTGGCCTTCCGGATGGCCTACTTCCCCTTCGTCAATCTGGCGGCCCTTGTCCTGCTGAGCAGCGTCTGCGCCAACCACACCCTCATCTTCTTCGACCTCTGGCGCCTCAGCAAGAGCCAGCTGCCCTCCGGGGGGCTGGCGCAGCGCGTGGGCCGCACCATGCACCACTTCGGCTACCTGCTGCTAGTCTCGGGCCTCACCACGGGCGCGGCTTTCTACGCCAGCTACCTGAGCCGCCTCCCCGCCGTCCGCTGCTTCGCGCTCTACATGGGCACGGCTGTGCTGGCGCACCTGGCGCTCACGCTGGCCTGGCTGCCCTCCTCCGCGGTGCTCCACGAGCGCTACCTAGCGCGCGGCTGTGCGGCCCGGGCGCGCGGCCCGTGGGGCGGCAGCGCGCCCCGGCGACTGGCGCTGGCGCTGCACCGGCGGCTCCGCGGGCTTCGGAGGGCGGCCGCCAGCACCTCGCGCCTGCTCTTCCAGCGCCTCCTGCCCTGCGGCGTCATCAAGTTCCGCTACATCTGGATCTGCTGGTTCGCCGCGCTGGCGGCGGGGGGCGCCTACATCGCCGGCGTCAGCCCCCGCCTGCGGCTGCCCACGCTGCCGCCGCCCCGCGGCCAGGTCTTCCGGCCCAGCCACCCCTTCGAACGCTTCGACGCTGAGTACCGTCAGCAGTTTCTGTTCGAGCGGCTGCCTCAGGGTGAGGGCGGCCACATGCCTGTGGTTTTGGTGTGGGGCATCCTGCCGGTGGACACTGGCGACCCCCTGGACCCTCGCAGCAACAGCTCTCTGGTGAGCGACCCTGCCTTCTCGGCCAGCGGTCCTGAGGCCCAGCGCTGGCTGCTGGCACTCTGCCAGGGAGCTCGGAATCAGAGCTTCTTTGGGGCCCAGCCAGAGGGCTGGCCCACGCTGTGCTTCGTGGAGGCCCTCCGGCGCTGGATGGAGAGCCCCGGTTGCGCCCGCCTGGGGCCTGGCCTCTGCTGTGGCCACTCGGGCTTCCCCTGGGCCCCCCAGCTTTTCCTGCACTGCCTCAAGATGATGGCTCTGGAGCAAGGCCCCGAGAGCACCCGGGACCTGGGAGCCCGCTTCAATACCCAGGGCGGCCTGGCTGCCCTGGTCCTGCAGTTCCAGACCAACTTCCAGTATAGTCCAGACTACAGCCAGGCCCACCACTTCTACACTGAGGTCAGCTACTGGCTGGCAGCAGAGCTGGGCAGGGCACCCCCCGGCCTGCGCCGGGGTTGGTTCACCAGCCGTCTGGAGCTGTACAGCCTGCAGCACAGCCTGAGCACCGAGCCTGCTGTGGTGCTGGGCCTGGCCCTGGCGCTGGCCTTTGCCACACTGCTGCTGGGCACCTGGAATGTTCCGCTTAGCCTGTTCTCTGTGGCAGCCGTGGCAGGCACCGTGCTGCTCACGGTGGGGCTCCTGGTTCTGCTCGAGTGGCAGCTCAACACTGCTGAGGCCCTCTTTCTCTCTGCCTCTGTGGGCCTCTCGGTCGACTTCACCGTCAACTACTGCATCTCCTATCACCTGTGCCCACACCCTGACCGCCTGAGCCGCGTGGCCTTCTCGCTGCGCCAGACCAGCTGCGCCACGGCAGTGGGGGCTGCAGCCCTGTTTGCAGCCGGTGTGCTCATGCTGCCTGCCTCGGTGTTGCTCTATCGCAAGCTGGGCATCGTCCTCATGATGGTGAAGTGCGTCAGCTGCGGCTTCGCCAGCTTCTTCTTCCAATCTCTCTGCTGTTTCTTTGGACCAGAGAAGAACTGTGGGCAAATCCTCTGGCCTTGTGCCCACCTGCCATGGGACGCCGGAACTGGGGAGCCTGGAGGGGAGAAGGCAGGCCGCCAACGACCAGGGCCAGTGGGAGGGGCGCCTGGGTCCTGTCCAGAGCAGTATGAGTTACAGCCCCTGGCACGACGCCGGAGTCCCAGCTTTGACACTAGTACAGCCACCAGCAAGCTGTCCCACCGGCCCTCAGTGCTCTCTGAGGATCTACAGCTGCATGATGGCCCCTGCTGCTCCCGGCTCCCACCAGCCCCTACCTCCCCAAGGGAGGTGTTCCTGGACCACCAGGCGCTCTTCAGCCAGTGCCCAGCCCTGCAGACCTCCTCCCCCTATAAGCAGGCTGGCCCCAGCCCCAAAACCCGGGCCAGGCAGGACTCCCAAGGGCAGAAGCCTGAGCCCGTGCAGGCATCACCAGAAGCCCCAGCCCACTCCCCCAAGCCCAAGCCCCAGGTCGCAGAGCCTCCTGAGTGCCTCTGCTCCTCAGCCAGCACCCTGGAGGGGCTCAGTGTCTCTGACGAGACCTGCCTAAGCACCTCTGAGCCCAGTGCCCGTGTGCCAGATTCCGTGGGTGCCTCTCCAGAGGACCTGGATGAAACTGAGCAAACAGTACCTGAGCGGGGCCAGCTGAATGGGAAGCGGGACACGCTGTGGCTGGCGCTGAGGGAGACCGTGTACGATCCATCACTGCCCGCCTCCCACCAGAGCAGCTCGTCCTGGAAGGGCCGTGGCGGGCCAGGGGATGGCAGCCCTGTGGTGCTGCCCAACAGCCAGCCAGATCTGCCAGACGTTTGGGTGCGCAGGCCCAGCACCCACACTTCAGGCTACAGCAGCTGAGGGGGGCCCCGAGAGGCCGGACTGGGGCCCGGAGCCTGTCGGGGGTGACAAGGCAGGGGCAGCAGCAGGCTAGAGCCCGTTGGTGTTTCCTCACATCAGCGTGGAGGGGTCTCAGTCTGCAGCTGTGGATTTTAAACCTGCCAGATGATCCAGCCTTGGTAGGGGCTTCTGCTTCCTCCCCACATCTAGATGATTCAGTGGGGGGTGCGGGGGGGTGGTCTTTGGAGTGAAACGCCAAGCTCTCCTTGTGACCTGCTAAGGGCTCGTCTGCCCCACAGTGCCAACCAGGACCCACCCTCTGGAACGGGGAAGGCCACAGTCGTAGCTCCGTATATCAGGGGAGGCTGACCTGGCCCCCATGCCAAGTGACAAGAAGGTCAGTGGGACTAAGGGACCCAGCCAGGGCACCTCACCAACCAAAAGAGCCCTGGGAAGCCTCAGCAGCCTCCTGGACCTGACACCTTTCAGAGGCTTTTTATCAGGACACTTCCTTCTCTTTGGGGATCCTCTCTGGGCCAGAATTGGGCTGGGCCCTCTGTCCTTAACTACCTGTGCCCCTCACAGTCCTCAGTCTGACCAGGAATTTGTCAAGACCAGGCAGAGATGGCTGCTGGCAGTGAAGTGGAGGAGGAGGAATGGTCGGCCTCAGAGCACCCCTAAATTGCTGATGGTCCCTCATGGGGAGCTGCATTGACATGGAAGGGTCCTCTCCCCTGTTAACAACAATAAGAATCCTTTACGTCCTGCATCTTTTAGTTTGCAGAACACTTCTACACCCATCGTGTCCTGGGAATCTCACCACTTCTGTATGGGGTAGCCTACAGTTGGTCAGGTCCTTTTGCCGCCAGTTTACAGGTAAAGACATTGAGACTAGGTAAGGTTAAGTGATTTACACAAAGTCGCGTAGATAGTAAATGGCAGAACAGGCTTCCTGACTCATTCCACCACAACTGCCACTCTCCTCCTGTCTACCTGCCCCAGGGACGTTGGCCTGTGGCTGTCTTGATCTTTGGTCTCTGACACTCTCTAACAACCTGCCTTCACAGATGCCTCTCGGTAAACTCCCCTCCTTCCTCGCTTTAGGCCTCCATCTCCAGAAAGAGCTACGTTCTGAGCAAGCCTGGAGTTCCTCCCCATCTCCCTCGTGCTTCCCTCCAGCTCCAGCTGAGAAGCCTACCATCCATAAGGCATCCTGGCTGTTCTGATTCCCAGGTTCAGGGTCAAGAGGAGGAGGCCTCTTCAGTGGCCACAATGTGTGGAGAGTCCCTGCCAGGAGACGCACTGAGGGCAGTAGAGGCTGAGAAGAGTTCAATTAAGGCAGGAACTCAGGGCTGCCCTCTTTAGGAGTGTGTAAGTCTGAAGCTGTTTTGCAGGTCAAGGTCCCAGCTTCCTAAGGACAGGTCTCTCTAGGGGCACTCAGCAGACCAAAGGCTGACTGCCCCCTCCCCAAAGCAAAGGGTCTCTCTGGAAGGTATTATCCCACATGAGAGCTCACGACACCTGGAGCTTCAGCAAGTTTACTGAACACCAACTCTGCCTATGGCACTACACGGGGACAGAGGCAAGGAGGGAAAATCAGACATCTGCCCTAAGGAGCTCACTCTCTAGCTGGGGAAACAGCTCACACACACATGCAGGCATCGATGGGTCACTGATAGTAGCATGCAGCACATGCTGAGGGCCATAGGCCTGTCACCATGACTATTGCTGGAGCTCAAGTACCCAGGAATGGTAACCAGGAAGGCTTCCTGGAGGAGGAACGACTTGAGCTGGGCTTTAGAAGTCCAAGTATCTCAAACTGGAAGGGACCTTAACAATCATTTATTCCAGCAGCTTTGGAGCCTCAGGATCCTTTCTTCAAAGAATCCTCGTGTGGAAACAGTATATAAAGCAGATGAAAAGCAGCCACTCTGGTGGGTGCTGGGGGTGGGGGAGTACAGAGCCAGGTCAGCCTCCCTTTCTACTGGGCCTCTCAGGGGACCCTGGGGAACCCCTCAAGCTCCTGGTGGCTCTGAAGAATGTGATGCGAAACCACTGATGCAGGTCATTTTATGGATGAGTAGCACAGAGAGGAAGGACTTTTCTAGGGCCAAAGAGACAGTCTGTGGCAGAGCTGGAGGCAAATCAGGGGGTGTTTGGGTTTTTTTTCCTATATTGTTGAGCCCTACCTCCCACTCCGAGTAACCCATAAGAAGTGAGGCCAGAACCCCAATGAAAATATGGGCGTTGTGGAAGAGACAGAAGACCGTGGGCAGAAATGACCGGTTATGTCGGCTCCTTTGCAAGATAATGATACCCATTTGACTCCCGACACCAGGAAGGAGAGACAGTGACTAGGACTAACTTGGACCATCTCCCTGGAGGTCCGCTGAGACCTCTCTCTCTTCATGTCCGAGTAGAATTCAGCCTCTCTGGCCTGGCTTCTCTGCACCATGGACTATATCCTTCTGTTATCACACAGCCAGGCTGAGAGAGCTCTGGTCTCGTCTGGGACCGTCAGCCAGAGGGAGGGCAAGGTGAGCCCTACTTACTGAGCACAAGCAGAAGTCTGGCCTTGACTCAACAGCGAGTCCAGCGTCTTAGTGGTCTCTCAATGACGCACCGCGGCTCTTCTGCCCTGTGTTGTAGGAAGGCAGCAGGGCCCTGGACGAAAAGGACCTGCTCCTCTGCGCCCTCTTTCTTGTCTTGCAGGGGGAGACGTTGATGTCTGGGACTGGAGCTTCAGGAATCTGGCCTGAACACAACCAGTGAAACGTTCGAGAGAGCATGAAGTGGTGGCTGGGGTGGGCATCAGGGATCTGGGCACAACTGAGGGCCCTCCGCAGGGTCCCCTTCTGGCAGGCTGTGGTCACACAACCCTTCAGGAAGGCAGATGAGTCGGAGCAGCCGAGGCACCCACTGGATTTGTTCTTTACACCAGCGGGCCCAAAGGACTGGAAGAACCCAGTGGTAATCCAAAACATCACCTCACACCCAGAGTGGCCCGAACGAAGAGCAGGCTTCCCACAGCAGTGGGTAATCCCGCCCGCCTCTCTAGCCCCAACTTCGGAAAGCGGGATTTGAAGCACTTTCTATTTCCTTTGAGTTTCAGCAGATCTATTATTATCATTATGGGTGGTTACAGTGAGTGTATGGCCCTGGACACATGTGGGGAGAGGCTTAGGTGCATGCTGTGAGGCAAGGGAAAACCAGTCAAAGCATTCACGATGGCTCTGGAACATTCAAGAAATGCTTTCTTAACACTGAGACACTGCATGAACACTCATTTGGGACTTGCGGTCATTTCTCCTATTTGTGCCACAGGTCCTTGAACTCACACCCAGAGCATGAGTATGTGTACCGTATGTTTTAAGAATGTAACTTGGAATAGTTTGTCACTATGGGGAAACCCATCTTTCCATGGCTGAGGCACTCTGGTGACAATGTTAGAGATTGAACTGACCGGCAGAATCTTAGATTTTACAGGCATATCCCATACCATGATATTTAGGCAATATCTCAGCTTGAGCCTGATTCTGAAAGAGACATCTCACAGGAGATTTATAAGCCAAATGCCCTCAGCGCCTCCAACTAACTCCTTCTTCTCCCAGCGCATGACAAGACAGGGAGGTGGGGGAGGGGTACCAGGAAAGAGGACATATTGGAGAGTTTCTGATCTTTTCTTCCATGGTGGCCTTATCTTGGCCTTTGATAATACACGTGGGCAATGACAAGCTCTCTGGCACCCATGCCATGCATCAAGATTTGCTTGAAAAAAAAAAAAAAGATTTGCTTGGGGGTGGGAAAACAGACATTCCTTACACTTTCTAACCTCACCCTTGTTCACAGGGACAACAGTAACTCAAGGTGTAGTGGTGTTTATGCTTAAGAGAAGAAGCTGTAACTCAATTCACTGGGAAGATGAGAAACAAAAGAAAGCCACTGTGTGCTGTGTAAATGGCTGGCTGTCCCAAGCCACCTTGCACTGAAGAGCCCTGGAAGGACCTTGATAAACCTGTTATCATGAGGCCTCTGTGTGGTTATTCATGTTAGACCTTAACATAGGGAAAAGATCAACATTTTACCAAGTTCACAGACATCAAACAAGAGCTTCAGGATTGCTAACGAATATCACTCAGCTGGGCAGACTGACGTAGATCTGAATCCATGACCTCCAACCTCACCTGCAGTCTCCGCCCTGCCTAGCTAGCTTCCATTCCAGTTACTAGTTTCCATTCTTTGCAATTCTCTACCTGCTTCAGACATCAGATGCCCTTCACCTCCCTGCACCCCGACTTTCAGTAGACAAAAAACTCATTATTCATGAGGAAACCTGGAGGCATCAGAGTGAAATGTGCTCACCTTCAAGGCACCAAGTCCCCAACTCACCTACCGTGCTCCTACTGGCTTCTCAACCCATCCCTTCTGTTATAAAGAAAGAAGCAGTAATGGCCCCAGCAATGGCTTCACACACTGTGCATGAGAGGCCTTCAACTAGGGCTTGCATTCCCACAGAGACATGAACACTTTCTAGAAGGTAGGTGGGCACAGATAGTTTTAAGGGAATCAGTTTCAAGGCTTCCTTCTTCATAATTTTCCTCTCCTCATATTCATCAGCCTAAGAAGGAGCCTTAGGTCTGCAAGTTCGCCTCCCCAACCTCCGCTTTCCCAGTTGACCCTTCCTTCATTCTGACTCCTACTCTGGCATCTCCCTCTGCAGTATTTTCTGAAAAACAAATAAAAGGACTACTTGAGAATGCTCTGCTTGAGGAAGTCCTTGAGAGAGCAAAGCCAAGAACATACAAACATTATTATAACTGTATTCCATATGTTCACATAGCTAAGTAGAGACTTAGAAAAAAATATATATATATATTTTTTAAATACCCAAATTGAATTTGTAGAGATGAAAACTAAAATGTCTGATTAAAAAAAAGAAAAATCCCTGGATGGGATCAACGGTTTAGACGTTTTAGAGAAAAAAAAAGGATTAGTGGACTTGAAGACATAGCAATAGATATTATCCAAAATGAAACACCAAGAGAAAAAAAAAAGTTTAGAAATGAATAAAGAGCATACACAATATACAACAAGCAGAAAATATGTCCTTTACAACTATTTAAAATTATGAAATAATTTAGGCATCAACTAAAAATGAAGAGGGTGCATTTTAAAAATATATTTTTTGTGAGGGTACATGCACAAAAGAGTTTGAAAATGCTACCTAGGTACCATCTCCCTTGCCTCTTTCTCTATGACTTTGCTCTTTTGATCATCCCATCTCCCTTCTGAAGCGTCCTTTTCTTCCTCTCAGCTGGCTCACTCCCATAGGCACATGTACCCACTATTATCTACATCTTCAAGAAAACCCTTCCTTGACCCCCACAACCCACCTTCAGTTATTGCCCAATTGTTCTAACTCCATTCACAGACAAACTCTTCTGCACCTGCCATCTCTGCTTCCTCGTCTCTCATTTACTCTTCAATTTGTTCCAGTGTGGCTTCCACTCCAGCCTCTCCACCAGAATTCCTCTTCTGATACTCAACAGTGACTTTTGCGTGTGTATGAGAAAACATATGCATGAGTTTATTCACTGCAGGATTTTGTACACACCAATGACTTCTCTGTTGCTAAATTAAATGGGTTCTTTTAAATTCTCATCTTGCTTGCCCTTTCAGTTATTTTCAACGGTTTATCACTCCCTTTCTCAGCAGTTTACCACTTCTTCCTAGCTTCTAAGACACCACCCTTTATTTATTTATTATTTTTTTAAGATGTTGGGGGTAGGAGTTTATTAACTAATTAATTTATTTTTGCTGTGTTGGGTCTTCGTTTCTGTGCGAGGGCTTTCTCTAATTGTGGCAAGCGAGGGCCACTCTTCATCGTGGTGCGCGGACCTCTCACTATCGCAGCCTCTCCCGTTGCAGAGCACAGGCTCCAGACGCGCAGGCTCAGTAGTTGTGGCTCACGGGCCTAGTCGCTCCGGGGCATGTGGGATCCTCCCAGACCAGGGCTCGAACCCGTGTCCCCTGCATTAGCAGGCAGATTCTCAACCACTGCGCCACCAGGGAAGCCCCTCTTTATTTTCTTCTCACCTCTGACACCTCTTTATCAGATGTCTTGGCTGGCACCTTCTAATCACTGCAGCTTCTAAGTACTGCCATCCCTGTCCTTGGTCTTAAGGCTCTCTGTACACTTCTTCCCTGGTGATCTCATCCAATATCATAGCTTTAAATACATATGTATACCCATGACTCCCAAGAGTATATCTCCAACCCAGACTCTCCTCCGGGCTCAAGGCTTGTATTTCCAACTGCCTACTTGACAGCTCCACTTGAATGTCTCAAAGGCATTTCAGGTTTGCCGTGTTCACAACTGAAATCTAAATCTCTCCCCAACACAAAATAATGACTCTATCCACACAATTATTCAAGCCTGGGAGTCATCCTTAAGATCTCCCTCCCCCTTACTCCTCCTTCCCCCACATACAGTCTAGCACTAAGTCCTGAGATTCTGCCCTCAAAAGCTGTCTTAAATGTGTCCGCCTCTTTCCATCTCCACTACCACCACCACCATCCTGGCCAAGCCCCCATCATCTCTCACTTGAATGATGAGAGCAGCCTCCCAACTGTCTCTCTAATTCTGCTCTTGCTCTCCTTCAATCCATTCTCCTTGGAGTAGCCAGAGTGAACATTTTAAAATATAAATTGGGGAATTCCCTGGCAGTCCAGTGGTTAGGACTTTGCGCTCCCACTGCCAGGGCCTCGGGTTTGATCCCTGGTTGGGAACTAAGATCACACAAGCTGCGCAGTGCGGCCAATATATATATAAATTGAAAGACACTCTCCTGCTCTAATACTTCAATGATTTCTAATTACCCTTAAGAAAAAAAATCTAAAAAAAGAAAAAAAATCTCATTACGTTTGGACTACAAATCTCTTTACCTTTGGCCTACAAAGACTGCCATTTGACTTCTTATTTCTCCAGCTTTATCAGTACCATTCGCCTCCCATCTTGCAGTCCCTCTAGGAAAAGCCCATTCCTACCTTGGGATTTTGCATTGCTCTCCTCTTCCCCATTGCTCATCTGATTAACTCCTACTCATTTTTGTCAGTCAAACATCACTTAAGATGTCTTCCCTGGTACTTCCCTGGTGGCACAGTGGTTAAGAATCTGCCTGCCAATGCAGGGGACACGGGTTTGATCCCTGGTCCACATGTCTCGGAGCAACTAAGCCTGTGTGCTACAACTACTGAGCCCGCATGCCATGACTACCGAAGCCCGCGCACCTAGAGCCCGTGCTCCACAACAAGAGAAGCCCCCACAATGAGAAGCCCACACACCTCAAGGAAGAGTAGCCCCTACTCGCTACAACTAGAGAAAGCCCCCATGCAGCAGCGAAGACCCAACGCAGCCAAAAGAAAATGACTCTGCAATTTAAACTAGGTTTCCCTGCTTTTCTCTCATAGCACATTGTACTTTTCCTTCATAGTTTTACTATAGTTGATGAATATATATTTATTTGGGTTTTTTCCAGCTTAACTGAGATACAGTTGACAAGTTTGTGTGATTGTTTGCTGTTTCCTGGATTGTAAACTCCAAGAGGGCAGAACCCAGGTTAGTGTTGATACTTGCTGCCCTCATCCCATCTGCCCACTTAGAATTGTGGTCTGGCACATAGCAGGTGCTCAATAAATATTTGTTGAGCCAAATGAATTAGTGCACTGTTTAAGAACCCTGCCCTGTTCCCTAGGAGTAGCTTTGAATCTCCGCTTAAATTCTGGATAAGTGTTATTAAAGTTAGGACTGAGGGTAGGTGTTGCAGGTATTTCAGCTCACAGACCCTCTCCAAACCTCGCCTGCCACTCTCCACCCTGTAACGTGTAGTTTCCTGCCCATCCCTCTATGTGTTCCTGGCTATCCGGTATCATGCACCATCCCTAACAATCATAGACCAAATAAAGAGAAAGATTGTGGCATGGACTCTAAACGTGACCGCGTTTGCGTCCCAAGGCCGGAATAAGACGCCAATGACTCATAGCTCCATTTAGGCCGGCAAAGCGCATCACTCCCCTCCCCCGCCCAGACCTGGGGGATTCCACATCCACCGCCAGGAAGCTCGCGCTTGTGCCTCGATTCGGATCTTCCGTACAGCATGGCAGCCCCCGAAGGCGTCGCCCACGGCAGTGCATTCCGTACAACATGGCCGCCTACAGAGAGCGCATCGCAGCCCTCCCGCCCGGCCACCGGAAGTTTCCGTTTGAAACCCGGGCGGCAGACCCGGTCTGCGGTACGGCAGTTATTGCCGAGCATCTTTCGAACCAGAGCGACGAGGCCTGCGGGCAGGAGCAGCAGGCGTCTGGGTTCGGCTCTCCCGGGGCGGGAGACTGGGCTGGATGCGGGAGGCCGATGGGATGGGCTGAGAATAGAGGATTTTCTCTCTCCCGAGTCGCGCTCTTCTGGGGCCCTCCGCCTGCTCGGGCACCCTGGCTCACTCCTGGGTAACATTCGCCTTGTACCTTCCAGGCCCCAGCCGTGCCGCCTCGTTACGATGACCAGCGTGGTCAAGACAGTGTACACCCTGCAGCCCCCCTCTGTGCTGAGCAGCGGCCTGTCCGCAGGTGGGTGTCCACGCCGCCCCTGCCCCCGGGCATTGCGAACTGGCCCCGGGTGGTCAAGCCAGGAGTATGGGGGATCAAATCGGTGGCTGGGAGTGGAGGGCTCCGGCAAGGGAGGGGGTTCTATCGGCTCTGACATCCTGCTCTAACTCCCCTAGAACCGGGCTGTCTAGGCTTATGATGGGAGTTAGGGGAAGGGCCACATGGTGGGAATTTAGACTTGACCCATACCCCTGCTCCCCCAAACCGAACTCTGCTGCATTCACCAAGTAGATTTAAGTTGTTGATTATTCTACAATATTATTCCCATTAAGTTAGGAATCCCTTTTTAAACATTTACCTGTTTTATTTCCAGACGAGCTATCTGGAAGGACTGGGTTTATTGTCAGGGAGAAGAGAAGAGAGTCATATGAAAAGCAGGATACTTAGGGAGCACTAGGCTTCACACTGTGTCTGGTTCACATTTGTAACGGCACAGTGTCTCTTATATAGTATATTCTCAGTAAACATTTGTTGAGTGAAGTGAGAGAGAAAGGTCAGGCCTAACTAGTATTCGAGAATCTTGGGAGAAGAGAGATGGTTAAAAGCAATGTTTGGGACTTCCCTGGCAGTTCAGTGGTTAGGACTCCGCACCTTCACTGCCAAGGGCCTGGGTTCCATCCCTGGTCGGGGAACTAAGATGCCCTGCGTGGTCAAAAACTAAAAAATTAAATAAATAAATAAATAAATAAAAGCAGTGTTTGATTGTTTTGCCATTTGCTTTGTGTTACTGGGCTTGCGGCTGAAAGTCATCCCCTAAAGTCTGCAGTTGCTGAGCTGCCTAATCTAGAGATTATAGCACAGAATAGGCTTCAAACATCAGAACCTGTGGTAGGAGATTTTGAAGCAGCTATTTAAGATCCCTTCCCAGATGACTCCATGCAGTTGACTGATGGGCAGTAGCAGGATTGACCTTTGAAGTAAATAGGCTTTACTTCAAAGGGTTCTGTTTGTCCTATGTTGCTTCAGAACACCTGAGTGGCAGTTCTGGCATCAGCAACACCTAGGAGTTGATGGAGGAAATGGAGCCGGTCTTAGCTGCCTTTCCCTTAGAAAGCAGTCTCTCGTTCAGTGGGGAGCGACTGGCATCTCCCCAGCCAAGTTGGAAGTTTTCATCTCTTTGCTTTTTTCCTTGTCCCAGCTTTATGATCATATGTAACTTCAATAGTTTAACATTTTTAGGCTGCCTCTCAGGATTTTAGATTTTAGGCATGGGTTGGTTGTTTTGTAGTTTTTTGAATAGGTAACATTCAAAATAAATAAATATCCGAAGTGGGGAAACGATATACGGTGAAAAACAAGTCTTCCCTTCCTTGACACCAGCCATCCAATTCCCTCCTTCGCGTCTCTCATTTTAAGGAGATAGTCTTTGTTAAATCCTGCTAAATTTTTCCTATGATGCAGTCCTTAGGATCTAACAAATATGGGTTATTGAAACCAATTCCAGTCAATGAAGAGTGTTAATTTTGATCAATTTGCTATGCACACCTTTTTGCATGAGATAGATTTCTTATTGTGTGTAACTTATTAATACTTGAGAGAGGAGAAGGTAAATTCATGCACTCAAAGTTACCTTTTACTTCCAACAGAGACCTCAGAAAGAACCTTTTTAATACTTGTTTTGTGGGTAAGAGGGGAAAATAGGATGTAAGTGCCGATTGAGTGTACCTATAAATGAAGTAATTTGTTAGCCTGAGAAATCATATTTATTCCAAACTGTTGTGCAGCTAGAGTCATCAAAATAAATCTTTAGCAAACACAAAGTTTCCTAATCCCTGTGATCCAGTGCTTTCTTCAGCTTGATTTAATTGTTATGGCTCTTAATTTAGGTCAAGCTTAAAGGAGCCGTTTTACAATGAACAAAGTGAAAGTTAGTATAAACTAGAAGAATCCTGTGCATGTGCTGGGGGTGCGTGCTTAACTCCAGAACAAGTTACTTGAATTTGCTATCGAATGTAAGTGGTAGAAAGATTCGATAGAGGCTGTGTGGTAGAGGACTGGCATAAGGGCTAGGGGGGAAATGCTCTCCTCTGGCGAAGAAGAATGTCATGTCAGGGCCATTTCTCTGGTTATCTGGCAGTAGCCTAGCAGGATCAGAACAGAATACCAAACAGGGAACCTAACGAGCCTCTAAACTTAACGATGGATAAACAGTTTAAAAGGGCTGGTGGTAGGGGCTTCCCTGGTGGCGCAGTGGTTGAGAGTCCGCCTGCTGATGCAGGGGACACGGGTTCATGCCCCGGTCCAGGAAGATCTCACGTGCCGCGGAGCGGCTAGGCCCGTAAGCCATGGCCACTGAGCCTGCGCGTCCGGAGCCTCTGCTCTGCAACGGCAGAGGCCACAACAGTGAGAGGCCCGCGTACCGCAAAAAAAAAAAAAAAAAAAGGGCTGGTGGTAAAGGCAGTCAGCATGGAAGAGGGAAAGAAGAATAGAGGAGCTAGTTTAGAGATGGTCTGTGAAATAACCCATGAAACTGTGACGTGTTCCATTTATTCAATAAGTAGGTTTTGAACCTCTGTTAATATGCCAGATACTCTCCTAGATGCTGGGGCACAAAGATGTCTCTTAGAGTACTAGTTAGGGAGCCAGTCTCGTCAAAACAACTAAGCAACTGCTGAAACTCGAAGCAGCTTGAGTGTAGCCTTAGGAGAGCGGGCAGAGTGCTTAGGAGCTGAACGACATAGTTCCTTTCAACTGCTGTGTGACGAAGGACTCAGCTGTGTTCTGCCTTGCTGACGGCCACACTGCCTCTCATCCTCTTTGCTGTATGAATCTCCACTTTCACATCTATACCCTCTGGCCATTCAGTTTGCTGTATCAGCAAGCTTTTGGCTACCCTCAAACACACTGTACTTGTCACATTTAAAGAATTTTGGTTTCTATTCCCAATTGGTCTAGAAGTCTTATTCTTCCGAATTTATAGAGTTGCACTGTTGGGTCATGATGCGTGGGATTCCACCCTCTTGTTTTCCTTTGCAGATGCACAAACTCGAGCCACTTCTAAGAGCCTATTACCTGTTAGGTCCAAAGAAGTCGATGTTTCCCGACCTCACTTAGGAGATTCAGAAAATGATGTTACAAAAACCATCAAACCAAGACGAGACAATGGGTGAGAGTCAGAGCATCGGTATCCAATTAGAACATTGGGCTAGAAATTGCTCAGTACCAAGAATTAGGGCTTTTGAGAGCACAGGGTATCTGAAGGATTGGCCTGTAGTCAGTGGCCTATAGCAGTGCAGCGTTGCTGACCTGTTTGTCAGAACCCTCTGTGTTGATCAGGTCAGAAGAGGCACAGCCAGGGTTACAATAAGAGATATTCTTTCCTCTCTCAGCATTTGCTCTGAGTGTACAAATAGCAGTGCAGTCAAACCAGCCTTAAGTGGTAGTCGTGGCGGGTGGGGCCTATTTGTTAGCCTAGGTTGCTGCTCTGAGCAGTCCAGCCCAGTGTAGTGTGCATGTGTGTCCCTCCACCCGGTGTTCAGCTCCCGTGTGAGTGAGGCTGACATGAAGTAGCCACACTGTCTTGAGCCGAAGCAGGTCTGTCAGGTTGTTGAGGTGGTCAGGAGGGGAGCCCGTGCCCTATTCATAAGCTCTTTTCAGTCGTCTGGGCTGACACACAAGTGCATGGGCCCTCAGAGCTTCTCAAGCTTGTGCTGTCTGGGATTTGCCTGGCAGTCCAGTGGTTAAGACTCTGTGCTTCCACTGCAGGGGGCACGGGGTTCGATCCCTGGTCAGGGAACTAAACTCCCACATGCTGCACACGGCCTGGCCAAAAATACAAAAAAAAAAAAAAAGTAATAACAGTACCGTGATTCTCTGATTGATTTCTTTGTTGTTGTTATTGTTTTAATTGAGGTATAGGTGACATACAACATTGTGTTAGTTTCAGGTGTACAACATAATGATTTGATATTTGTATATATTGCAAAATGATCACTGCAGTAAGTCTAGTTAACATCCTGATTTGTTTTTGCTTCTCTAGGCAGCTGAGAGCTACAGACACTGCCACCAGGAGGAACATCAGGAAGAGGTGAGCGTCAGGGTAGATGAAACCTGGCCACCGTTTTAGGGTAGTGGAGCTCAATCCTGGTTGTACATCAGAATCAGTCACAGGACTTGTTTTACTGTGTTGGAGTCTGATGCCACCCCAGAAATCTAGATGGGATTTTCAGGGCTGCGGCACAGCCGATTTTGAGAACCACTGTCAGGGCAAGAATCAGTGATGCTACCATCTTGAGTACCAGACAAGAGTTTGGGGGCTCCATGCCAGGACCACTGCCCGAACCTAGCTATGGCCCATCGGCAGGAGCGGGAAGCCCTCAGGATGGGAGAGCCTGCGTGTGGTTAGTGAGTTCGAGATGAGTGTTCTGCTGCCGCTGCTGCTGCTGTTGAAATTCTGGAGAAGGATCCATCTTTCTCTGCTTGAGACTTGCTTGGACGTTTTGCAATCCTGCAGACAGAAATAACATGAGCTGAAAAGTTTGTAGACATAGGTTTTAATTCCACATCTGTTATTTGGGCATGACTTAAAAGTTCTGAAGACAAAATACTATCAAGGACTCAGAACTTTGAAAAGGCTTAATATTGATGATGATAATGGCTATTACTTATTTTGATTTTTTGCATTTTATTTATTTTTTTATACAGCAGATTCTTATTAGTTATCTATTTTATATATATTAGTGTATGTATGTCAAACCCAATCTCCCAATTCATCACAGCACCACCACCACCACCACTTTTCCCCCTTGGTGTCCATACGTTTGTTCTCTACATCTGTGTCTCTATTTCTGCCCTGCAAACTGGTACCATTTTTCTAGGTTCCACATATATGCATTAATATACGATATTTGTTTCTCTCTTTCTGACTTAATTCACTCTGTATGACAGTCTCTAGATCCACCCACGTCTCTACAAATGACCCAAGTTCGTTCCTTTTTATGGCTGAGTAATATTCCATTGTATATATGTACCACATCTTCTTTATCCATTCGTCTGTTGATGAGCATTTAGGTTGCTTCCATTACCTGGCTATTGTAAATAGTGCTGCATTGAACACTGGGGTGCATGTGTCTTTTTGAATTATGGTTTTCTCTGGGTATATACCCAGTAGTGGGATTGCTGGGTCATATGGTAATTCTATTTTTAGTTTTGTAAGGAACCTCCATACTGTTCTCCATAGTGGCTGTATCAATTTACATTCCCACCAACAGTGCAGGAGGGTCCCCTTTTCTCCACACCCTCTCCAGCATTTGTTGTTTGTAGATTTTCTGATGATGCCCATTCTGACTGGTGTGAGGTGATACCTCATTGTAGTTTTGATTTGCATTTCTCTAATAGTGATGTTGAGCAGCTTTTCATGTGCTTCTTGGCCATCTGTATGTCTTCTTTGGAGACATGTCTATTTAGGTCTTCTGCCCATTTTTTGATTGAGTTGTTTGTTTTTTTGATATTGAGCTGCATGAGCTGTTTATATATTTTGGAGATTAATCCTTTGTCCGTTGATTTGTTTGCACATATTTTCTCCCATTCTGAGGTTGTCTTTTCGTCTTGTTTGTAGTTTCCTTTGCTTTGCAAAAGCTTTTAAGTTTCATTAGGTCCCATTTGTTTATTTTTGTTTTTATTTCCATTACTCTAGGAGGTGGATCAAAAAAGATCTTGCTGTGATTTATGTCAAAGAGTGTTCTTCCTATGTTTTCCTCTAAGAGTTTTATAGTGTCCGGTCTTACATTTAGGTCTCTACTACATTTTGAGTCGATTTTTGTGTATGGTGTTATGGAGTGTTCTAATTTCATTCTTTTACATGTAGCTGTCCAGTTTTCCCAGCACCACTTTCTCAAGAGACTGTCTTTTCTCCATTATATGTCCTTGCCTCCTTTGTCGTAGATTAGTTGACCATAGGTGAGTGGGTTTATCTCTGGGTTTTCTATTCTGTTCCATTGATCTATATTTCTGTTTTTGTGCCAGTACCGTATTGTCTTGATTACTGTAGCTTTGTATTATAGTCTGAAGTCAGGGAGTCTGATTCCTCCAGCTCAGTTTTTTTCCCTCAAGACTGCTTGGGCTATGGCTATTACTTATTAAAAGTTTTGTGTCAGTAGCTGTGCTAAGAATTGTACATGTATTCTCTCTTATCCTTCATGGTAATATTATGAAATGTGTGTATTAATTCTAGAAATGAGGAAACAGCCTCAGAGAGGTTACACAACTCCCTGAAAGTCATATACCACTATGTGATGATGCCAGGATTCAAACCAACCGGACTCCATAGCCCATACTCTTTTTTTTTTTTTTTTTTTTTGTGGTACGCGGGCCTCTCACTGTTGAGGCCTCTCCCGTTGCGGAGCACAGGCTCCAGACGCGCAGGCTCAGCGGCCATGGCTCACGGGCCCAGCCGCTCCGCAGCATGTGGGATCTTCCGGGACCAGGGCACGAACCCACGTCCCCTGCATCGGCAGGCGAACTCTCAACCACTGCGCCACCAGGGAAGCCCAGCCCATACTCTTAATCCCTCCACCACTTCATCTAAGTACGATTATCATTACAGCTATAAGCCACTGAGTAAAGAGAAATCAGAGGAAGAGCTCAAGGATAAGAACCAGCTCTTAGAGGCTGTCAACAAGCAGTTGCACCAGAAGTTGATTGAAACCCAGGTAAGCGATCCACCAGACCTGCCATCAGCTGTGCTGGGTGATGCATGTGGAATCCTGAGGGACCACGCCAGGTGCCTGAGCGCAGGAGAAGATGCCAGGCTTGCGCTGTGGCTGCCCCTGAGGAATGGGGCGGGCCTTACCTGTCTGTATGACACCCCTACAGGGAGAGCTGAAGGACTTGACCCAAAAAGTGGAGCTGCTGGAGAAGTTTCAGGACAGCTGTCTGGCAATTTTGGAGAGCAAGGGCCTCAACCCAGGTAAGAGATGGCACACAACTGCCTTCAAAGGAGTCAGTGCATGTGCCCCTTCCTGGGTGATTCTGGACTGTGCATCAGGGGTCTGGCATGGTGTCAGCTGACCCAGTCAGTGCAGGGGTTGCCTAGCAAAGCCCTGAAGATTTGGGGGAGCTCCACTCTGTTCTGTTGTGATGTTGACTTTGCCTGCCCAGCGGAGTTTCAGATGGTTGTGCAGAGAGGATTCTCTCTTTCTTATCTGAACACTTTATACCATTAGTTTGGTGCTGACAGGTATGATCTTGCAAATACATCAGAAATATTTTCTTTCTTTCAAGGGATATAGCATACAGGTAACCTTCACAGATGGAGAGAGAGATAATACTGTTGAAAGGGTTCCTAAAGCTGGCTAGTTAGCAGAATCACGGTGTTTAAAATGTGATTCCTGTTCTGAGCCTGTCCCTAGAGGGCAGAGTCTGTCACAGAGAGGAAGCGGAAGAAGGGGTTACCCCAGGACTGTAAGAGAGCCTGAATTGAGGAGTCTGAGAATGCCCCGGGAAGGAGCCCAGGCTTGTTTGAATGAAGGAGTGCTGACTTTGAATGCTGGCCATTAACCTGTGCATTTTAGGATGTATTCTTGATAGTCACCATATATGTTTTTGGATGATTTTAATTTCCTATGTGTATGCACTGTTTTTACCAAAAATAATAAAATTTTTTAAGGCCTGAAAAGCTTTTAAAAATAGTTTTGTGTATTGTTAACGAAACCAAAAAATACAACCTATACATTTCTTTTGAACAAATTTTCCGCTGAGCTGAGGAGAAAGCAGGATGAAGTTTTGGCCATATCCTTACCTAGAGAGGAAGGGGAGATAAAATCCAGCTCTGGAGGGCAGGCGTGGGTGACCTTGCCAAGGTGAAAACTCAGGGGAGAGAGTTTTCAGATGCTTAGAGAAGTTTCCCTCGTGAATACTCCTGTGGAGGGATTTTAATTTTCTTTTAAGTTGCAGTTCCCTAGGCAAGGCTGACTTTGTTGTATTTACTGGTTTTAGGCAGTGAGACCCTGGCGGCACGGCAAGACTCCACCACGGATCACATGGACTCGATGGTGAGGGTGTGGGTGTGAGTGTGAGGCCCCGCAGATCTAAGCAGGTCTCTGCCGTGTGCTCGGCAAAGCCCACGAAGCAGCCTTTGGTTATCCAGGGTAGTGGAAGAGGGTGGTGGATGTGTACTCAAAGTAGCATATTTTACTTGGAAGGTGACTTTGTGCTTACAAATATGAGGGAGTCTAAGTTGAGAATGTACTAGTTTAAAACCCGTAGCAGGGTGGACCGTAGAGACAGCTTTCTGGTTTCTCTATTCTTTGCTTTACCAAATTTCTCCCCTTATTCCTTTGCTGAGAACTGTGTCTTGCAAAGGTCCAGCCTGAATTAAATCTGTCTTCTCTTTGGTTCCCTCCCTGAAGTAGAGGGCAATCGTTTGCAATTAAAGCCTTTTGAGCTTCTGTGATCTATTCCCCAGGAAGATCAGTTGTCATCTTAGAACCCTAGAATACTAGGTATGGAAGCCTTCCTCAGCTCCCCCAGGCGATTTGTCACCCCTTTAGTGGCTACTGCCTTTCGTTCATATTACCTGTGTAGCACAGAGCACGTGGAGGTGGGGTTCTCTGTCCATGCTGTGGACTCAGTTCTTCCAGGCCCATGAGAGAGCCCAGCACGTTTGCGGACACTCAGTCAGTGACTGAACAGATGGGATATTAGCAATCATCTAATTCAACTCCCATGAAGAGATTAGTTTATATGAAGAAAGTTCTCACATTTCAATAAAGATTTGTTACTACCTTGTACTTTTCTCTTAGCTGCTGTTAGAAACTTTGCAAGATGAACTGAAGCTTTTTAACGAAACAGCCAAAAAGCAGATGGAGGAGTTACAGGTGAGAGGCAGACATCTCTGCAAGGCAAAATTACCATTTCCTACCACAATAGGTGGATCTGTGGAGGGCTCTTTCTTATTTATCTCTTTATTCATTTTTTTTTTTTTTGTGGTACGCGGGCCTCTCACTGTTGTGGCCTCTCCCGTTGCGGAGCACAGGCTCCGGACGCGCAGGCTCAGTGGCCATGGCTCACGGGCCCAGCCGCTCCACGGCATGTGGGATCTTCCCAGACCGAGGCACGAACCCGTGTCCCCTGCATCGGCAGGCGGACTCCCAACCACTGCGCCACCAGGGAAGCCCTCTTTATTCATTTTTAATAAACTATTTTGTAGTAATTTTAGATTGCAGAAAAGTTGTAAAGATAATGGAGAATTCAACTCCCCTAATATTAACATCTTACATTATCATGCTGTATTTGTCAAGACTAAGAAACCAATATTGATGCCTTACTATTAACTAAATTCCAAGACTTTATTTGGTTTCACCATTTTTTTCAACTAATTTTCTGTTCTAAAGACTCTTAGAAATGTTCCCTTCTGCAGGGCATGAGGCAGTGTGCAACACGCTAGGTGGCTCCAGGTTGACAGTTGACACCTGTGTGAAATCCATGCTGTAGAAACTTGATATCTCAGGGAAACCTGTAATAGGAAACCCCGATTCTTGGGTCTGGACCACTTTGGATTGCTTGGATGAACCATGGGATACTACACGGAATCCTAGAGGATTTCATTGCTCCAGTTGAGATAACAGACTCTGTAGTAGAGAGAGACAATTCCTAAAACCAACACAGATAAACAAACCTAAGATAGAAAAGACAATGTCTGTCAGTATCCCAAACAGAAGCATAATGTTTTGGTTATGGTATTGTCTTTCCTGTGAGTCAGAGTTTGGTGGTTTTTTGTTTTTTGTCTTTTTTAATGTCTTTCCATGCAGGCCTTAAAGGTAACGTTGAAGATAAAAGAAGAAGAGAGGGCCCAGTTCCTAGAACAACAGACCTTATGTAACAGTCAAGTAAATGATTTTACAACAGCCCTTGAGGAAATGGAGCAGCTATTAGAAATGTGATAAAAAGCATGTGGCCACATGGCTCCCTCTTGGGGATGAACTCTCAGAGGAAGCCCCTTAGGACATCTGCTTCTTGGCCATGACCTTCTAGGACTCACCATCCCCAGAATGAAAACAGTTTCTGCAGTTTATGCTGGAATGGCAATTCCTCCTTTAAGCAAGCATTCCCAGCCTTCAGATTGACCAGCTCTCCTGAACCTCATAATACGTAATTGAGGCCTACAAGAGAGGGGGCCTGAAAGCTTGGATCAACCTCCTAGGCAACAGAGCGGCACAGAATTAGTATCAGGAGACTAAACCAGCCACAGCCAGAGAAGCCAAAAGGTCACATTCAGACGTGTGGGAAGAAACAGTGGTGCACAGGTGCTTCACGGGAGACATCACTGAGGAGCCCTGCGGTCCCCTCGTAACTTGGAACGCATTCTGTCCCATCCTGGTTGGGCTCTATAACCTCACTGTAAATTTACGAACTGGAAGTTACCTGAAATGGTTTAATAAATGGGGTGAAGGTATAGATAGCAATAACACCTATGAAACAATACACCTTGGAGCTTTTAATCTAAATCAGTTCTGTTTTTGTTTTTATAAAGTGTTACTTTAAAAGTAAATATTTCTGTAACTATTCAGACTGCAACACTGGCAAATGAAAAGAGCCTTTTAACCTAAATACATCCACTGAATGCTATTGAACTAATCTAGGTAACAAGTTCAAGCCTCCAGTTTCACCCAGAATATTTTTCTTCCACTCATTAGGTGCTCTGTAGCTAGTGCCCCCCCCACACCCCCCAACCCCATCTTCCAGGAACATTAGCTAGTCTTCTGTGGTGTTCCCTGTTTGTAGCAGTGGGTGCCACACTCCGTCCACCGGGTTTGTGTCACTAGCTGCCTGCACTCCTAAGTATGCGTGTATCTCTGCTCTTGCTTTGCACGGCCAGTCCTGGACCTGGCCCCCTGGATCCTTAGTCAACTGAAGTCCACAGCAGCCACACCCCAGCCCTGCAACCGCCAGTCCACCAAAGGCACCGCCATGTTTCATAGTCAAAGTAGGCACACTTTGGCTTTGGCCATCTCCCATTTTTTTCTGCACCTCTCCCAATTTCTTCAACTCCCCCTACTCTTCAGCATTATTGGGGCTGCCCAGAGCCACCCAATCAAGTCAAGTAACGTCCCACCCTAACTTATAGGGCTAAAATTCTTTTCCTTCATACACATGCAACATTCACACAGTTGGTTATGTCCCAAATATTTTGATAGGGAAACCCAGTTAAATAATTCTCACTGGTGACAAGGGCTGAATATTTTCTTCTACCCATTTTCAGGATATTTATCGTTTAAAAGATTTTTACCCAAGTGAATTTGTAATTGGCATTTCTGGTCCCCCCAAAAGTTCTACTTCCTTCTTGGAAGGAAAGGGTGGGAAACTCAGCTGTGAGACCCTTTCCTCCGTGTCATGCCTCCCTAGTTAACTCCTAAGAATGGAACTCTCCCAACTCCTCCATTACTCATCTTGCCCAGTGTTGAGATCCTGTTTGCTCAAGGTCTGGCCTCACAAGGGGCCTTCACCTCACGGTGCTGCTTTGCACCACCAGCCAGCATTTGTGCAGTCTTGCCTTTTCTTGTCTTCCCTCTGACATCCGCTGCTCCATCTGCCTTTTGTACGTGTGGAGGTGTTGTGGTGCTTATTCTGATCTACAGCCTCAGTAAATTCCTGCATTACATGAACCAATGTGATCTGCACCCTCCACTTTGCTAGACGCTATAGGAAACTTTAATGTAGCATGACATTCTTAACCTCAGAAATGCTTACAGTACATGTGGTGAAACATTGCACAGGTGATATACAAGTTGAATAACAAAGGCAATAGTTTACTAAACAGTGGGTTGTGTGATATAGTTGTGTGCTATAGTAGTTAACTCTGAGCTAGTTCGGTTGGGGGAGGCTTGATGGAAGCGGTAAACTGGGGTTGAAGGAAGAGTAATATTTAGGGAGGCTAGCTAGAGGATTGAGAACTTTCCAGGTTGGTGAACACATGGAATTTGGGGACAGTAGCGCACTCAGAGAGGGCATGGAAGCTTCACGCCCTTTCCCCATGCATCTCTTCCATCTGGCTGTTCCTGAGTTATATCCTTTTCTAATAAACCAGATCTAGCAAATAAAATATTCCTCTGAGTCCGTGAGCCATTCTAGCAAATCAGTCAAACCCAAGGAGGGGATCGTTGGAACTTCCGAGGAGAAAATAAAATTATGAGAGACTGAAGAAAAAAAAAAAAAAAGTTGAGGGGATATCCAGATGAGTCTTGAAGAACACTGGGCTTCTTCAGAAGCTTCAAGATGAGAGGGGAGGAATTCCCTGGTGGTCCAGTGGTTAGGACTCTGCTTCCACTGCAGGGGACATGGGTTCGATCCCTGGTCGGGGAACTAAGATCCCGCAGGTCATGTGGCACGGCCAAGATATTTAAAAAAAAAAAAGATGAGAGGGGATTATATCTGACACTTAACCGAGCACTTGCAATATGCCACATGTGATGTTTATGTGTGTTCCTCCTTATGTTCATTCTCATGTAATCCTCATTACAGTCACACAAGGTAAGCACTATTAACCCTTTTTATAGCTAAAGAAAAAGGCTCAGAGAAATTATACAAAATTAATCCATATAATTAATTAATGAAATTAGTTAATGAAATGAAGTTGATTTGCCCAAGGTCAAACAACAGGCAAGTACTGGAGAAAGATTTGAGCCAGGGAATAATGGGAGTGGAAAGTACATGGTGCTACTAGACGTTTTGAAGAAACTTAAATGCAAGCTAGGAGGTATGGATTTTTATCATCCGGGCCAGAAGTTTACAAACTGTCTCAGTTCATGATGCTCCTGGTGTCTCAATATTTTATGACACACCAAAAGAAATACCTAAAAGTTCTAAGTACCTAAAAGTTCTATTTTTAGTAGGTATTTGAAAAAATAATATAAATCTAAAGAAAATATTTTTATTTTTAAATAACTACAATTATTTACTAATGGGATGTGGGGCACAGTTTAATTTCTCAAGCCTTGGAATCAAATTGGACACTACCACCTTCCTATCCTGTTTGACACTGAGAGGAACACAGCATGACCTAATGTTGAAACTGACCTACTTTGAGCTAGTACTTCACATGTTGTCTAACATGTCATGTATCACTGTGATTCCCCCAGAAGTTTATCCCGTGGCATCCCAGTGAGCTTGCTGTCTAGGGATGCCTTTCACAGTCTGGGAACCATGAATCTAGGCAATAAGGAATCACTGATACATTTTGAGCAGATAATCACCATAATGAATGATTTAGAAAAAATGAATATAGCACTGTGTGAAAGATGGATGGCTTGCAGGATCTTAGTTCCTGAGCCACTCCTTGGGCAGGCAGGAGGTCATGGGGCACTACCATAGCACCTTTTTTTCTTTCAGTTTTATTGAGATATAACTGACATAGCAGTGTATAAGTTTAAGGTTTACAGCATAATGATTTGACTTACATACATCATGAAATGATTATCACAACAAGTTTGTTATTTTGTTTTTGGCCATGCAACGTGGTTTGCAGAATCGTAGTTCCCCGACCGGGGATCAAACCTGGGCCCCCAGCAGTGGAAATGCAAAGTCCTAACCACAGGGAATTCCCATTAATTTACTGTTCTTTTTCTAGGTTCTTAAAATAGAAGATAAGGTAATTCCATTTCAATTTTTATCTTTTCCAGTATATGCATTTACAACTATAAATTGTCCCTCTAAGGGCCAGGTAGCAGCATCCCAAATTTTGCTATGTCCTATTCTGATTATTTGTCTTTCTGTTCAAAATATGTTCTAATTTCCATTGTGATTTCTTCTTTCACCTGTGGATAATCTGGCTTCCTGCCTCATGACTCTCCCCAAACAATTTTTGATAAGGTGTGTGAAATGAGATTCACATTTTATGGCAAGACAAGAAAAATTTAAATATAAAAAAATTTCCTCTGCCCTTTAGCCTCCTGTCTCCCCTCTACTGTGCATCGTGTATCTGCATTTCGCCTCAACAAAACCTTCCCCGCTGGCAGAAATACCTGCTCAACCATAAACAGCAACATCCTCCTAGCAGGAACAAGGCAACGCCTTAAAAGACAACATTTCTTCCTGATCTTGTAAAGGGGTCACAACGACCCATCAGTTTGCACTTGCCGATCTGGATTGTGTAAACTGTCAGTGATACGTCATCTAATGTACGGCTCTGTCTCACAAAACTTATGTAACTGTGTTTTGACTTCTAACAGGCAGAACAGTTCTTGGAACACAAATTTGAGGGTTACAGTACTCAGATTTGGCTCAAATAAAATTTTCCATTTCTTTCATAGATTGGCTATTGATTAATTTTTCATCGAAATATGCTTGGTGTAGTCAGCAGGATACCAGAGACAGCCACCAGAGGACACCTGGAAGATGCCTCAAACCGGCACTCAGTACCAGCATGGGTACTTTGAGCCTCACCAGCTTCTCAGCATCTCTCAGGTGTTCTGGTGAGTTCTCCTAATACCCAGATCTTGTTTTTTTTTTTTTTTTTAATTTTTGTTATGATATGCTAGTATTTATTTATTTATTTTGCGGTACGCGGGCCTCTCACTGTTGTGGCCTCTCCCGCTGCGGAGCACAGGCTCCGGACGCGCAGGCTCAGCGGCCATGGCTCACGGGCCCAGCCGCTCCGCGGCATGTGGGACCCTCCCGGACCGGGGCACGAACCCGTGTACCCCGCATCGGCAGGCGGACTCTCAACCACTGCGCCACCAGGGAAGCCCCTGAGATCTTCTTGTTTTGGTGATGATCCTGAAAATTTTATTTGGGCTGGTTTTTACTTGTCTTAAGGGGCACGTAGGAATTTCCTAGGCAGGGTCCTAGGGGGATCTGGACAGGAAGTCCAGGGAAACATAGGTAGCTGGTTTTTGTTAAGTTCGGCTTAAATCAAGGGAAAAAAAGGGGTAAATTGATATCAGGTCTTAACAGAACTTTTTTGTTAGTGAAATGAGAGAGTGAGTTATTCAGCTCTGAAGAATAAAGGGACATTTTGCTCCTGGCCACAAGGCATCCTCAGGTGACTGAGGACCTTGCAGAAGTGTCTGAGGATCAATCCTTACTATGTGCAGTGGTCCTACAAGGGAACCCCACTACGACCATTAAGTAAATGCTGCTTATCTGTGGGGCGCAACAGAAGCTGATAACTTAGCACTCCCCGCACCCATGACAGTCTTAGATTGTCACAGGGAGAAACCGAGACACATAAGAGTCAAACCGACTGCTAGACTCAGAAGCAGTGCACATCCAGTCCACCACACTGTCCTCAGAAAATTGTTCAGATCATATCTCATACCTGAACCAGACTACCAAATTAATAATGGGAAATCATGCCTCACGGGCCAAACAGCTCCCGGATGAATAGCCACCTTTGGGAACCCCAGCTGGGTTTATGTATAACACCCATGAAACTGACACTTGCAAGCGTTTAACTTCATGGGAAGGTCTGACCAAAAATCATTTGTCCCTGAGATGGCCAAAATGGGGCACTTTCGACTTAAACTAAGTTGGTAAATTTTATTTGCACACTAAATTAGAAAAAGCCGGCTTAAGATCAAACAGCTAGAATGGAGACATTTTAATTGGTACCTGGAAGCCTCAAAACGAGAGAATGATAAAATGGCTTCATTGTGAGAGACAAATCAGAAATTATCAGAAATGGTGACTAGATTAGAAAAGACCTCAAAAGTCATCACTGCTTCTCCTCCTCTCTCTCCTCCTTTGGCTCCTTCGTATCCTCTTCTTTCTGAGCTCCCCTATGCTGACCTCTCTGCTCTTCCACCTCTAATCTCAAAGGAAGAACTTGTTGAGTCTAAGGGAAAGGATAAAGACAGCCCTAAGGTAATAGCCACCCCCTTTAAGGAGAAACCTGCTCTTACCTATACACCCTTGGACTAGGACAGAACTTAAGGCCTTAACTAAGAAATTTCCAGATTGTTCACAGGATCCCTTGGGGTTTGCTAAACAATTTCATCTTACAGTAAGAACTTATGAGCCTGGATATTCAAACTTGTACCAGCTTGTACATTTACTAGTCCCTGAAAGTAAAGCAAAGGAATGGCTCCAAGAGATAAATTGGAAGGTGCCTATGGAAGATTTTCGCAAACATGAGGCTGCAGATCATCAGAAATGTAGAGAACTTGCCCACAATCTATATCAGGTTATTCCGAAAATCTTCTCCACCTGGGGGTGGGGGAACCTTTGATATGAAAGGCAGTGAGCTGAAGAAGAAAACATTTTGGTCTGGACAAGCTGACAGAGCCTGGCTTTTGTCTTAGCTGTGTTTGAGACCTTGGACTAATGAATGGGGCACTGTAAGAAGGAACACCAAGTGTTGTCATTAAATATGTAATCTCCTTTATTCCTCCTTGCAATGGGTAGTATTGTTTTCATTTAAAGATGATGAAAGGGGGGACTTCCCCTTGTGGTCCAGTGGTTAAGAATCTTCCTTCCAACCTAGGGGACTCCGGTTTGATCCCTGGTCGGGGAACTAAGATCCCACATCCCACAGGGCAACTAAGCCCGCTTGTGCCTCAACTAGAGAGCCCACGTGCTGCAAACTACAGAGCCCACGCGCCCTGGAGCCCGAGTGCTGCAACCAGGGAGAAGCCCGAAGGCCACAACGAAAGATCCCGCGTGCCACAACTAAGACTCGATGCAGCCAAAAATAAAATTAAATAAATAAATATTTAAAAATAAATAAATATGATGAAAGGGAATTCCCTGGTGGTCCAGTGGTTAGGACTGTGCACTCTTACTGCAGAGCGCCCGATTCAATCCCTGGCAGCTTGGCCAAAAAAAAAAGGATGAAACAGAGTCTGAAAAGATCCAAGAAACTTGCCCGAAGTTCCACATCTAAGTAGCAGGATTGCAATGGTGTCCCTGGATTCAGGGCGCTAAACTACCTGAGATGAGTTCTTCAAGGGCATTGACCACCCCACAGAAAGGGAAATTAGCAAAGCAAGGAAGGGGATAGAAGCCGAATTCTATCAGCTCTCCTCTTTCCCCTCATATACCATTCTTCCTTTCCTGTCTCCCTGAAATGGAGCAGGACCCTGTGAGGCCCTCCTGTGTACAAATCCTTTCTGTGTCCCCATTTATTGTTTGTAGGAAAGAGGCATCAGCCTCCTAGACCTTCCCTGAGTGCCAAAGGGCAGATTCAAACAGTTGCTAAATAGAAAAAAGAGGGAATGCAGAAACAAAGGAGGAGCTGTCAAGAAACTATAGTACAACAATAAAGCAGGGACCTGGCTCCTCCAGAAACCAGGAATATACCTAACAATATCTTTGAGTTCTTCTGCTAGAACTAAGGCCCTACCTAGGTGGAAGATGGTAACTTCAGGCTGAGCACCAGATTCCTGAAACACCACCAACCAATCAGAGGAAAGTCTGCACTTAGTGGAAGATAAGGAAGACTCTGATCCCCCCCTCCCCAAATGATTAACTGCGAATGGCAGTTAATCATTGGACTAATGAATTAACTGCCCCCCTTTCTCCCTTTAAAAACTTTCATGGTGGAGCAGACTCTTCAGAGTTGGTTCTTTGACGCGACTCTGCCTTCCCCCCAGGTTGCCTTCTGAATAAAGCAACCCGTCCTTTCCAGCCAACACTTGTCTTTCCAGCAGGAAGCAGCTGAACCCGAGCAGCTGAGTTCGGTCCACCATCACCCCACCCCTGTTAAAAATAAGTCCTGACTCTTGTTCTTAGGTACATTAAATAATTTGGAAGACAGCAACTCCTTAACAACCCCTTTCCCATAAAACTCAATCAAACTCAATAAACCTTGTTACATAATAAAGCAAATTCACTGAGTTATAACCAACGTGTACCCTAGAGCAAGCGCTCTTTTCCCCATTTGCTTTAACAATGTATTGCTAAGCAAGGGGCATTAGGGGCTTTTCCTTTTGCTTTTTTAACACTTGCTTTCCCACAGATGTTTGCAGTTAGGGACTGCTATTTTCAACGCAGGGGGAATACTTATCCTCAACTCAAAAAAGAAGACACTCTTCCTACTCGTCCACTTTAAAAAGACCCAAACTTGACATGACCCCTGCAGGTCCAGCTCCCCCAGCAAGCACACCAGCCTCGCGGGGCGTCAGTCCGCAGGCGGTCACCGCTGATTGGCTGGTGCAGTGGCCGGGGGAAGCGCGGCCTTCCTCGGACAGTGGAGGGTGATTGGCTGCTGGAGACCCACCCCCTCGCCGATTGGGTGGCGGAAGCGAAGCCGGGGATTGGTGGAGCGCCGTAGGACTCGCTCACAGCTGCTGGGGCTCAGGTTCCCAGGACAAGGCCGAGATGGCGACTGTAGCTTGGATACTGGGTCGACGCGTGGCGAGCTGGAGGCCGCGGCCGCCCCTGCAGCCGCTCGCCGGCCTGATTACCCAGCGGGCCAACTCGCTGTTGCCCGTGGACGATGCAATCAATGGGCTAAGCGAGGAGCAGAAGCAGGTAGGGAGCCTGACCCCCCTCCCGGCCCATTTTCCGTGCTCGGTGGTCTCCCTGGCGCTCTTCTACCCAGCGCCCACCCAGCCGCGGCGTGTGATCCGGGGGCTGTAGGAGTGCCAGCGCGGGGGCGGCCGCGGGCCCCAGTCTCCCCTCTGTGGCGGAAGCAAGACCCGGTTGCCGGAGTTAGACGAGGAGTCGAGGATAGGAACGCTCCTGGGAGACCGGGGATGGTGGGGCGGGGGGTGTTTTGGTGGAGGATTGGCAGGACTACCCGCGTGCGGCAAAAGGGCCCTCAATCTGTCTGAAGTCTTCTTACACCTCAATACTGCCTACGGCTGTGGTTCTCAAACCTGGTTAATCATCACCACGGAATCTTTCAAATAAACACCTTGGGGGTGGAGTTGAAATTCACAGTGTATATAATTCTTCAACCTATCGGGTCAAACCACAATGTTGAAAAAAAACTTGAAAGATGTTGTTACGAATGGGGCTGAACCAGAGCCATTCCTGGAGGAAGGAGACTGTTCACTTGGACACTGGCTTGGAGTTCCCGGGGAATGTGATTCTCCTGTGGCTCTAAGCAAGTGCCTGAGCTTGCCCAGAACCCCAAAGTCCACTTGTATTTACAGTCAGCAGACAGAGCTCTGAATCACCTCAGGCAGAAAGTGTTCAATCCTAGTTCTCAAACTTTCCTGCCAAAAGGAGTTTCTAATCTCTTTTGAATAATCCCTTTTACCCAAAGGCTCAGGGACAAAAAGGAGCCTGACACGTGCCAGGAACTGAAGGGGGCGTGGCTGGAGCACAGTGAGTGGGGGATGAGAAAGGTACTGGGGAAGGTTGGATAGGCTGCAGGGGTCACCTCACACGGGGCCTTCCAGTCCTGGGTAAGGAGTTTGTCTTAATTTTTTTTAAATGGTTAAAAAAAAAGCATAGTTAATTTACAATGTGTTAGTTTCAGGTGTACAACAAAGTGATTCAGTTATACATATACATATATAAGGAGTTTGTCTTTTTTTTTTTTTTTGCGGAACGCGGGCCTCTCACTGTTGTGGCCTCTCCCATTGCAGAGCACAGGCTCCGGACGCGCACACTCAGCGGCCATGGCGCACAGTAGCCGCTCCGTGGCATGTGGGATCTTCCCGGACCGGGGCACGAACCCGTGTCCCCTGAATCGGCAGGCGGACTCTCAACCATTGCGCCACCAAGGAAGCCCAGGAGTTTGTCTTTTAAGGACAGTGGAAAGCCATGGAATGATTTATGTAGGGGAGTGACATTTAAGAAATAATCTTCAGGGACTTCCCTGGTGGTCCAGTGGTTAAGACTCTGCACTCCCAATGCAGGGGACCCGGGTTTGATCCCTGGTCGGGGAACTAGATCCCAGGCTACAACTAAAAAATCCCCTATGCCGCAGCCAAATAAATAAATAAATAAATAAGAAACAATCTAAATAAATAAATAAAAGCCTAATAAATAAATAGAAGTAATCCAAATAAATAAATAAATAAAAGCCAAATAAATAAATAAATAAAAAGAAATAATCTTCAGAAAGAGAGGGGAAGATCATCTCTGAGGAAGCATAAACTGGTGGGGCCTCTAGGTTTCAGTTTGATGCTCTTTGGTGAGGCTACTTGTGTCCCGTTTCCCTGAAGGTGTCCTCAGTAGTGGAGACACTGTCCTCAGGGGCAATTATGTACCGTTTCAGCAGCATCTGTCCACATCTCTCCCTCTAGCTTCGTCAGACCATGGCTAAATTCCTTCAGGAGCATCTAGCACCCCATGCCCAGGAGATTGATCGGAGCAATGAGTTCAAGAACCTGCGAGTGAGTAGTGGGGCCCACTCTGAGGGGCATGGGGGGCAGACTGGGAGCTGGGTGGGGATGGCCTGGGAATTGTACTGCTGCCTGGCAGAGCTCTCATAGTCTTCTGGTAAATGAAAGCCCCCTAAGAATGCAGCCCCTTTCTGTGAAGCCCTTGGGTCTTGTTGTTCCAGATATGCCAGGCCCCTGTGACTGTCTGCTTTCTCACAACCCACTATACTCACTCCATTCTGTTGGCAGGAGTTTTGGAAGCAGCTGGGGAACCTGGGGGTCTTGGGTGTCACAGCCCCTGGTGAGTATGGTTTCTTTCCCTACAGAGAACTTGTCTTGCATGCCCTTTAAAACCATTCCCAAAAGAAGCAGGAAAGGAGAAGAAAGATCATACTCGGAGAAACCAGAGTCTCTTCCCACTTGGAGCTGAGAAAGTGCCCAGTGACTGTCAACCCAGAGAAGAGTAAACTCTTCTGTGTCTTTAGGCAGTGATGTTAACAAGGCAAAGAATTTAGGTCTGTGTGGTTCACTTGGGTCACCCAGTGCATGCTTAACAAGTTCCCCCAGGTGATCTGGGGAGTTTAGAAAACTCCAGATCAAGCAGTGGTCTGAGTACCTCAGTCTTACTGCCTCGCATAATCCCTAGGCTCTGCCCTACCAGTAGCATCGAGGCAATACCACTCAGGACAGTGTGTTCCTATGGGGGACGCCTGTGTTCTCTGCCCACAGCTGGGCCCTAGAGCTCATCTGGAAGCAGACGGAGGTAGAGGGGAGAGGGATGCCTGTCTGAGCCTCCACAGTGAGGTGGCCAGATGATGTATTTAACAGCTTGTCCCTGGGCCTGTCCAGAGTCCCCTGTGGGTCTTGCTACTTGTTTCCAGGGGGAGAGGGCAGGGAGCTGGTGGGCTTTGTCTCAGATGTTGGCCTCTAGAGCAAAGGCCAGGCCTGGCTTGCGGTCCCTTGTAAAGAGGTGAGCCTATGGCCTCGCCAGCCAAAGCCTGAACAGCCCACCCTACTTTGGCCTGTGTTCACTGGGCATTAGAGTAGCGGTGGACCACAGTATTCTCTCCTTACATCCTCCCCTCACCACTTGGAGACAGTTCCTGGGATTTAAGCTGATCGTACAAAGTTACATCATGAATAATGATGTAACCACTTAAAAATTAATTTAGACTATCTTAACGTACAATAGTAGGGGGAAGGTTGCTGGGGACTCTCAAACAAGACTCTTTCTCCCCTTGTGTCTTGGGGGTTTATGAGCCCCCATAAAGAATATTCTTCTGAATCAGATGCTAGTTAATGGAAGAAAGAGGCAGTTAGGAATCAGATGAAAACCCTATCCGGGGACAACCTTGAAAAGAAAGCCAGATATGAGTTCTGGTTTCCACATGGTGTCCTGGTAGCAGTTTCTAACGTTACCCGCCCTTGGGCTTTCCTTCCTGGAGTCGTGCGGGTTGGGCTAACCCTTCCCTAGAGCCAAGGACCAGCCTGACTTCTTGGTCAGAGTGAATATACACAGAGGGCCTTGCCAGGGTTTACCCAGACAGCAGGGCGGAGGGAGGGTAGGCTGGCACCAGGTAACCCAGCCTCTCTGATTTTGATGTTTGGGATAAAGCAGGAGTTGCAATGACTGTTTTCTGAACCATGCCTCAGCTGACCAGAGGCAGCAGCAGGCAAAACCAATTCTGTGAGCTTGTGAGCAGGGTCCACAGCATCCGCCTGTTGACCTTGCTAGAGGGAACTTGGAATAGGTGCTATAAGAGTGTTCCTCTACTGCAAATAAATGTAAGATTCCTCTCAGTGTCCTCATTTAACCAGGCTGCCTTTTCCACTCCCCTGCGCCCCCCACCCCAACCCCTAGTTCAGTATGGTGGCTCTGGCCTGGGCTACCTGGAACACGTGCTGGTGATGGAGGAGATATCCCGAGTCTCTGGAGCAGTGGGTCTCAGTTACGGTGCCCACTCCAACCTCTGCCTCAACCAAATTGTTCGTAATGGAAACGAGGCCCAGAAGGAGAAGTACCTCCCCAAGGTGAGGAAATGGGGATGGAGAAACACGCTGATCGCATGGTGCAACCACCAGCCATGAGGCTTCTCCCCCATTGGGGAGGGCTGGTCAGCCTTGCTTTCTGTAGCATGCTGCTGCCCTGAAACTGATAGGGGTAGGAAGGGGTCAGGGATTTGTTTTAAAATACTTCAGTCAGGGCTTCCCTGGTGGTGCAGTGGTTAAGAATACGCCCGTCAATGCAGGGGACACGGGTTAGAGCCCTGGTCCGAGAAGCTCCCATGTGCCGTGGAGCAGCTAAGCCCGTGCGCCACAACTACTGAGCCTGCGCTCTAGAGCCCGCGAGCCACAGCTACTGAAGCCTGCGTGCCTAGAGCCCGTGCTCCGCAACAAGAGAAGCCACCGCAATGAGAAGCCCACGCACTGCAACGAAGAGTAGCCCCCATTCTCCGCAACTAGAGAAATCCCGCGCAGCAACGAAGGCCCAACTCAGCTAAAAATAAATTAAGAAAATAAAAAACTAAAATATGACACTAAAAAAAGAATAAAATACTTCAATCAAAAAAATTAAAAATAGGAACTTCCCTGGTGGTCCAGTGGTTAAGACTCCGTGCTTCCAATGCAGGGGGCGTGGATTCCATTCCTGGTCGGGGACTCTCAAGCCGCATGGCACAGCCAAAAAATAAATTAAAAATAGGGCCAGAACACCTGAGTCAGTCACTGGACAACATTTACTGAGCATTTTAAGAAATGAAAGCCTAGGACTAGCTTCCCTTGCAAAGGGAATGGGCATAGAAGAGAAAGCTTCAGGCTTGTGGCTATGGGGCTTCTCTTCTAGGACTTTACCTATGCCCGGATCTGAAAGAAGTTGGAAGGGGTGTCATGTGACCAGGCAAGACATGGTATCAGTGAGCCCCTGTAGGGTATTTCTGAAGTCATAACAAGGCCCTTTGGGGTTTTCCTTGCAGCTGATCAGCGGTGAATACGTCGGAGCCCTGGCCATGAGTGAGACAAATGCTGGCTCCGATGTTGTCTCCATGAAGCTGAAAGCAGAAAAGAAAGGTGAGGATCCCCTTGATTTGAGAGCTGGAGTGGGCAGAGGGACAGACCTTCGAGGTGAGGGAGCCGTGACTGGAGGTGGCCTCTGCTGGGTTTCTAGAAGCACTTGCCAGCTGGACAGCTTTTTGGTCAACAGAAGGTCTGGAGAACTGACTGGTTGAGACAGGCCCATACAGCTTATGCAAGTAGCCAACTTCCTGTCCTTAGGAGACCACTATGTCCTGAATGGCAACAAATTCTGGATCACCAATGGCCCTGATGCTGACGTCCTTGTTGTCTATGCCAAGACAGATCTGGCTGCTGTGCCAGCTTCTCGGGGCATCACAGCCTTCATCGTGGAGAAGGTGAGTGTAGGGGAGTGTATGGCGGGAGGCTTTTATCTCCTGAAAGTGGCACCAGAGATGACCTCCTTCAGGTGATTGCAAAGACCATCAGGGTTGTGTGCTCTGCCAAGGCTCCCTCCTGGGATGGGGCTGAGGCGGGAATGGAGACTGAAAGGAGGGTGGCCAAAAAGTGGAATTCAGGGAGGAGGGGTCAAGTCTGAGGACGGTGGAGCCATCCACAGAGCCGGGCTGTCCGGAGGTCCAGGAAGATGAGGACTGAAGGGAGGCCACCAGCTTTGACAATCAGGGTGTCACTGGTGGACTTGGAGAGGGCAGCCGCGGGAGCCCAAGGTATGAGTGAGGATGCAGGTGGAGACCGGAGACCGCACCTTCCAAGTCTTGTCAGTAAAAGCACAAGGGAGACAGCAGGAGTTAGAATGAAAAGTTGGGAGTTTCAGTTTGCTTTTAGGAATGGGAGAGAACTGAGCAAATTTTTTGGTAAAGAGAAAAGAAAATAGGAGAAGGAGAAAGTGAGATGCATGAGAGAGAGTGAGCAAAGCACAATGGTGAGTTGAGGGAGAAGAGGCACGGGTGGGGGATGGTGATGGTGATGGTGGAGGAACCATCTGCCTAATGGTCATGAAGTAGGAGGCCAGGGCCCCTGGGAGGGCGGGGGGACCATGGGGCTAGGGGAGTGGGTAGAGAGTTTCGTGAATGAGTGTTTTAAAGATTTGCAGTACCCTCCATAAGGAGAGGGAGAGAGTGTTTCGGAATGGGACTGGAGGACAAGAAAAGTGAGTAGCCCAAAGGGCGTGGCTGAGATGGGAACTCTCCAGGTTGAGTCACGCTGCTCTCATCTCCTAGAGGAGAGGGAAGCAACACCTGGCAGTGCTCTGATGGGCATATGCCAACGCGTTCTGCATCTGATTAGTCCAGGTCAGAGCACATAGGTGGTTGAGTTGAACCCTGGGTGGGACTCCATTAGGTACAGGTGGCAGAGGAACAAGGGGGCAAAGGAATTGAGTGGGCTGGGGAGAGTGTCTTAGAAGTGATTTCCTGGGGCTTCCCTCGTGGCACAGTGGTTGAGAATCCGCCTGCCGACGCAGGGGACACGGGCTTGAGCCCTGGTCCGGGAAGATCCCACATGCCGCAGAGCAACTAAGCCCATGCGCCACAGCTACTGAGCCTGCGCTCTAGAGCCCGCGAGCCACAACTACTGAGCCCGCGTGCTGCAATTACCGAAGCCCACGCGCCTAAAGCCCGTGTTCTGCAACAAGAGAAGCCACAGCAATGAGAAGCCCACGCACCGCAACGAAGAGTAGCCCCCCTCGCCGCAACTAGAGAAAGCCTGTGCGCAGCAACAAAGACCCAACGCAGCCAATAAAAATAAATTAAAATTTAAAAAAATCTTTAAAAAAAAAAAAAAAGAAGTGATTTCCCCCAAGGAAGGGAACCAAAGCCAGGAAGGGTCAGAAGGGCGCCAGGGATCTGGCATTTCACTGGGAAAGAACCGGTCTCCCGAGAACTGGGGAGAATGCAGCCAGCAGCAGGGGAGGCTGGGGTGGAGTGTCAGGGCAGCGCCTCCAGAAATGGGGTGGTTGCATACAGAGTGAGTAGACGCTGGTGTATCAGGCAAATACAGGGACTTGATGGAAAGATGGTTACTTCCCAGGGGTTTCCCTTTTCTTGGCCCCCTTGGGGACTGCTCTGTAATCAGGGCCACCTTTTATTCCCATAAAGGGTATGCCAGGCTTCAGCACCTCCAAGAAGCTGGACAAGCTGGGGATGAGGGGCTCTAACACCTGCGAGCTAATCTTTGAGGACTGCGAGGTTCCTGGTGAGTCTCTGAGAACGAGGGAGCCCCTGTCCTGACCCCATCACACGCTGAGAAAGCCCATCTCTGGCTTGGAGAGCCTCACCATCGTTAGCTCACCCATGGTACGTGGCCAGACAGTGGGCCTGCCGCTGTGCCCTTGCCCACTGGCCCATAGGTGTTGGTCTCAATCTGGACAGCTGTCCTTCCCGGCCAGAGCTCCTGCAGCTGTATGCCCTACTGTGGCTTCAGGGAAGGGTGGTGTTCCCTATGTGGACCACACACTGTGCCCGGGGCTGGTATTCCAGTATCTGGAGTAGAAAGGTAAGATCTGCCCTTACCCACTCACGTCCTTCAGACGTCCTTGTATGTACATTTGCCTGTACAGCCTGTGTGAGGTATTCATTAACAATGCTAAAAAAAAACATCTAAATAAACTGATGGAAGCTGGACTCGGTGAAGGGAAGGCAGTTCAGTTTATAGGTATTTCTCCCCTGAAGTGTAAGTGCAAGTGTGCCACATCATGAGAGAACCAGCACGCCTGTCACGCGCTGATGAGACGGAGGGCACAGATTTGATCACCAGTTAGGATGGTTCTGTGTCTCAGCCGTAAACCATCCCTCTGCCCCACGATCCGCCACCTGAGAAAAGTGTGCTCTAGTCATAAGGAGCATCTAGGGAGGGACGATCAGTGCAGAGCCTTCTTTGTCGGCAAGGAAAAAACTCCACTAGCATTAAAGACAGGTCAGTGGTGTCAACTCTTTGCACTCAGCTTCCTGCCCACACCTCCCCAGGCCATCCAGTGTCCTTGCTTCCTGGGTGGGGAGGTGTTCAGCAGTTTCTGTCACCAGCACCCAATGGCCCATCTCCTGGACAGGCTCTTCCATGGACCACCCAGGGGAGGGTGGAGGGTAGTATTAACCAGAGCAGACTCAACCTGGGGGAAAGAGTAATTCTCTGGTTCCTTTATGGGCACAAGTGTGTTAAAAAGAAAAATTGGGAGAGGTTGGATGACTTCTAGACCAAACTAGCTTTTCTTCTTTCCCATCCAAGGCAGCTCAAGGAGAGAAGGGGAGGATCTAAGGATTGGGCCTGTGTGTCTGGTCTTGGGGATGGTGTGTGTGTTGGGGGCAGGGTGAGGGGAGCATGTCCCCACTAGCAAACTCCACTTCTGACTGGAAGTGGTAAACTCCATCCTTTTCCTCACCTGGAGCCCTAGTTGAAGGTCAGGTAACATATTTTAATGCCTCGTGAGAGAGCCACGTTACTAAACCCAGCAACTTTTCTAAAAGCGAGGAGGCTGTGGACAGCCCCCTTGCCCCTGACCAGCACTTTTCCCTGCAGCTGCCAACATCCTGGGCCATCGAAGTAAGGGCGTCTACGTGCTGATGAGTGGGCTGGACCTGGAGCGGCTCGTGCTGGCCGGTGGGCCCCTCGGGTGAGTGTGAGGCTCGGGGCGGGGGGGGGGGGAGCTGGGCTCTTGTAGCCTCCTCAGCAGGTGGTGCCGCAGCCCTCCCCTCGGGGCCGATGGGAGCCTGTACCTTATCTCCTGGAGACAAAAAATTACCTTTCCTCTCACGTTTTACTTTCTTTGCACTGAAGGCAAGTATCACTGGGTGACAGACACAAGGCCTGAGGAGCCACCCTGCTTAGTTACTCAGATGTGAAGCAAGACGCCTGAGCTCTAACCATCTACGAAGAGTCCCGCCACTCCACCTGGTCTCAGGGGAAGGGGCACTGACTGCCAGGCAGTCAGCGCGGTGACTGAGCAGGGCTGACAAGGGTCCTCACGCTCCTTTTCTCCTCCCTGGGATGCCAGCTCCTTGTCTTGCTGGGCTGCCCCCCAGGCCTTTCCACACTAGCATTTGCCCCCCAACCAGCAATGGGGTAATAGCGAGGCCCCTCGCCAGTGTTCTCTCCTTCCCGCAGGATCATGCAGGCCATCCTCGACCACGCTATTCCCTACCTACACGTGAGGGAAGCCTTTGGCCAGAAGATCGGCCACTTCCAGGTGAATGGAATGGTTTTGTTAAGATGTACTCTTTCGTTGGGTTCAGGTTTTCTTTAACAAATGAACAAATAGGGCACTTGCTGTGGGCATTTACTATCCTTCGTCAAAAAAATGAGTTTGAGGGACTTCCCTGGTGGCACAGTGGTTGGGAATCCTCCTGCCAGTGCAGGGGACATGGGTTCAAGCCCTGGTCTGGGAAGATCCCACATGCCGCGGAGCAACTAAGCCCGTGCGCCACAACTGCTGAGCCTGTGCTCTAGGGCCAATGAGCCACAGCTGCTGAAGCCCGCGTGCCACAACTACTGAAACCCCAGTGCCTAGAGCCCATGCTCTGCAATGAGAGAAGCCACAGCAATGAGGAGCCCGCACACCACAATGTAGAGTAGCACCCGCTCGCCCCAACTAGAGAAAGCCCATGTGCAGCAACGAAGACCCGACACAGCCAAAGATAAATAATAAATAAATTTTTTAAAAAAATGAGTTTGAGGGAATGCCCTGGCGGTCCAGTGGTTGGGACTCCGTGCTTCCACTGCAGGGGGCCCAGGCTTGATCCCTCGTTGGGGAACTAAGATCCCGCAAGCCTCAAGCCTCGTGGCATGGCCAAAAAAACAAAAAAAATGAGCGAATGCTTGGGGCGCAGGCTTCCTCAGCATGCTACCTGGCTTTGAAAGCTGTCAGGCAGTTCATCTCATGTCACCCCCCTTCCTGTTTGAGATGAATGAATGAGGCATTGTAGGGTTGGAGGGTGAAGGGAGCAGATTGTGGGGAGGGAGTAGCATTTTGAGTCACACTTTCTGGGCTGCGGGACGGTCGGTAATGAGGGTCGTGTGAGTGGAGGGCCAGGTCCACAATGCAGCAGCTGCTCTCTGGCCTTAACTCCAGACCTGCTACCATGTCTGTCATCCTAAGCAAGTCCCACCACCTCCTCTCTGTGCCCCGGGTCCCCATTCCTGGCTGTCAGGTTGCTACTGCTGACCTACTTTTGGTAACTAGGGAATGATTCTGAGAGGAGCGCGTCTCCACCACGCTGACCTGTGGGCTCCCTTTGTGTGCAGTTGATGCAGGGGAAGATGGCAGACATGTACACCCGCCTCATGGCCTGTCGGCAGTACGTCTACAATGTCGCCAAGGCCTGTGATGAGGGCTACTGCACTGCCAAGGTAAGGGCTGGGCCCAGAGGAGAGCGCGCCGGGGCAGGGGTGGTTGCTGGGCCCCCTCCCCTCCGTGTGGCCCTGGCGGGGGCCCTGCTGACACGGAACCTCCTCCCACAGGACTGCGCTGGGGTGATTCTTTACTCAGCCGAGTGCGCCACACAGGTAGCCCTGGACGGCATCCAGTGTTTGGGTGAGCGGCCCCCACTCCTCACCCTGTGCTTCAGCTGAGCTGCACCTTTAGGTTCCTCCTGCCCCAGTTACTGGGAGGACATGGAAAAGCAAAGAAGAAAACTGCCAGAGGCCACAGGTTGCTACTGTCTCCAGTAGTGCCCCCCTCTTACCCTCCCAGCCTCGTCCTATGGGCACTGGGGAGTGGGGAAGAGGAGACGCCTCAGAGGTGGAACAGCCTCACTTCAATGCCGCATAGTGGTTGAGAGCACAGGCTTGAGCCAGACGGCCTAGGTTCAAATCCTGGCTCTACCACTGACCAGCTTTGTGACTTGTGCAAATTACTTCACCTCTCTGGGCCTGGCCCCCAGTAAGTGCTATGCAGTAGTTTCTTGTCCCCCTTCTCCATGTTTGCCAGTGGTTCTCCCCTACCTTTGCCTGGCATCCTCAGCACTCTGAGTGGACTTCCGGCCTCCTGTCCACCCTCCCCACAATTAGGTAATCCCCACCCCATCCCTCTCACCACCTTTTTTTTTTTTTAATTTATTTTTGGCTGTGTTGGGTCTTCGTTGCTGTGCGCGGGCTTTTTCTAGTTGCGGTGAGCGGGGGCTACTCTTCGTTGCAGTGCGCAGGCTTCTCATTGCGGTGGCTTCTCTTGTTGCAGAACACGGGCTCTAGGCGCATGGGCTTCACTAGTTGCAGCACACGGGCTCAGTAGTTGTGGCTTGCAGGCTCTAGAGCGCAGGCTCAGTAGTTGTGGCGCATGGGCTTAGCTGCTCTGTGGCATGTGGATCTTCCCAGACCAGGGCTCGAACCCGTGTCCCCTGCATTGGCAGGCGGATTCTTAACCACTGCGCCACCAGGGAAACCTCTCATCACCTTTTGCTGCTTCTCTTCAATCAGTCTCTCCTCCTAGCCCATTTCTATGTATTTGATCTTCTGTTTGCTTTCCTCGCTTTGCCCACTGCCCATCACTTTTCCTGTTGTCCTTTCTTCTGTGCCCAAACCATGGCTGCAGGTGGCAATGGCTACATCAATGACTTCCCCATGGGCCGCTTTCTGAGAGATGCCAAGCTGTATGAGATCGGGGCTGGGACCAGTGAGGTGAGGCGGCTAGTCATCGGCAGAGCCTTCAACGCAGAATTCCACTAACTCCAAGACCCTTCATCCCCTTTCCCAGCACCTAGAGGCCTTTCTCTGGAAGGAGAGACGCGGCAGCTCTTCTCCAGGCAGGCCCTGCCCACCGGCCCAGGGAAAGTGTGCAGCAGCTTAACATGGACTCCTCAGGAAGCATGCTGGCTTTTCTGGGGCTCAGTGGGAGGGCTTTGGTGACTCTGTGCCCTTGCTCTCTAACTTCAAGCCTGATGCCCCACCCCCGCTCCCAGGGTGGGCACCTTTTTTCCTGGTGAGCCTCTGCCAGGGAACTCTGCTCAAGTACACAAGAAGCGTTGCCCCTCTCCTTCATTTGAACTTGGTAGCGTCTTTTCTTTCTGGGGAAAAATACCCCCCAAACCTAGCCTCTTTTTCTGCCAATTTCTAGAGGCATCAGCTCTCAGCAGCTTGTGAGTAGGCACCCCCTCTGCAGCAACCCCTCCATCCCTCATTCTTTAAGCTGAAATCCTACCACTGGGGTAGAGGTCTGGAAATAGGCATCTCAGAACACCTGTGCCACCCAGAGTCCACGGTGGGGCAGAGGTCAGCGTGCTCGTGAAGGACGGGGCTCAATGCCTCCAGCACAACGCTGCCACCGCCACCGTCCAGTCCTGGCCATGTGACAGCCCACAGCTGACTGGGCAGCAGGCCTGGGTTGGCTGGCTTAACTCCAGCCAAGGCTGCCTGCATACATTTCTCTGGACACCCTATGGCTAATTTTGTTACAACTGCACAGTGGCTGCTGCCATTTTGTATTAAACATTTCGTGAAGCAAACCCATCTGCTTCTAAACTGGTGTTTTGGGGGAGAAGCAGTCTACTTGCTACTGCCTTCTGTCTGGCTTCAGCCCTATGTCCTTGGAGAGTGGCTGGTCCGGGTCCTGCTTCTGGCCCTTCAGCCTGCTCATTGGTGATAGGGGACACAGGGGTGGAATCAGCCCTTAGGATAGAGGAGTTCTCAACCTCCCTTTTCCAGATCTCCCAGTGATTTTTTAAAGAAAGGAGGGAGCGGTAAGAGTCTTGGAGCTAGAAGGAAGCTCGTAAGTTTTTGGAAACCATCCCCATGTTTAAGATCAAGACAATTTGATTTTCCCAAGGTCAGAACTGGAGCTAGAATCCAGATCAGCAGAAACAGGGGTTCTGGGAATGCCAGGCTGGGGCCCTACTACATGGCCGCCTGGATGGAGCACAGTGAGAGTGGGACAGTTTTGGGTTGTCCCACCCCATCTAATTCCCTAAAAGAGAACTGGTTTTCTTGGCCCTCAGCCCAGCAGCGCCTGTTCTGACTTTCGGTCCTGGCCTATAGCCAAGAGCTGTTCCCAGCCTGATGCTTGTGACAGGTGGAGCTAGCTCCTTACCAGCCCCAGCCCAGTCCTATCCTGAGGGGCTTGTGGCCCTGTCCCTTCACTTCCCCACCCTGCTCCCTACTACGTTGGAGATGAATGTGGCTAAAATGGTGGTCTTGCTGGTTATAAAGTGTAGCTGGAACGAACAGCCCGAAGATGTTCGGAATGGGATGCTTCATCCAGTCAGTGTGGGTAACAGAGCTCTGCCACCAACTTGGGGAGGATGATTATTCTCCCAATGCTATATGTGAAACAGAAATGTTATAAAATAAAGCCAAAAAAGTGTAGCCTGAGTCATGAATGATGGGAGAGCAGGGGGCACTGGTTCTTGGTATTTGGGGTTGTTATGTGCATTGCGCAACTCTGCAGTACCAGCTCCCAGCACCACTCCTTCCTGGGGCTGCCTCATTCCACTCCAGTTTTAGGCAGGTCATCATCAGCCCAGCTCCCCTGTTGACTACCATGCCATTCTTTGTTCTCCTACTGTTTGCCCCGTCGGATGGCAACAGAAGCTAAGAGAATGGTTTTCCAAGTGTGGTCTGGGCACACCCTTCATCAGAATTTAGCAACCTGTAAAAAACCCAGATTCCTGGATGGGCCCCAGACCTAATCACATCCCCAGGGGTAATTATAAAGCACAGGCAACCTTTTAGAACAGCTGATCTGGGGCCTAGAGGACACACCTCCAGAGGCCTGAGTCCTAATTCTAAACCCATATAACCTGGTAATGACAATCGCTCACCTATATAGACCTCTCGAGTCTCATACTGACATATTAGCTCCTTTATCCCGACAACCCGGTGCAGGAGACAAGGTTGCGCAGGGCCCGCTTCCTGAAGACCGGTGAGTTGCCCACGGTACCCGAAAAAACGCTAGGTGAACCGGCCACGCCCAGACGTGGAGCCAGCCCTGGCGTCAGCTAGGCGTTGGGGCTGAGAAAGGGCGCCTCTTTTTTATTTGGGGGCGGACGCCCAGTCCACGCCCCGCTCGGCTAACCCAGGACCGTTAGCCGCGACCCCCAGCCTAGGACAGGTCCAGGGTCCAGGGTCCTCCCTCTGTCCCCCTCCCCCGAGGCGCCGCACTCGCGGCGGACCCCAGCTCGGGCTCGGGCGCGGTTCCGTGGGTCCTGCGTGGAGCTCGCCTGACCCCTGCCGGCCGCCCGCCGCAAAGGCAGGGTGCTCTGGACCGGAGGCTCGCAGTGTCTCGTATTTCAGGATGCACAGGGCTCAGCGACGTTTTCTTCTGCCAAATGAGGACATTAACGGGGGGAAGAGCCGGCTACTCTCCATCTGTATCGTTTCATACAAGAAAGGCCACTTTTAGCAATTTAAAAAGTAGAAAGGACAGAAATTCAGAACAAAGGCCAGGATTTTTTTTTGCTGATGGGGGTGTGTGTTTGTTTTATGTGCATGGGTTTTAAACTAGTATAGTTTAAAGGCTTATTTAAAATCAACAACAACAACAAAAAAAACTGCAAACCCTCCCCTACGCCCAGTTCCAGGATGAAACTCCTTTTGAATCTTTAAGAGATTTCGTTTGGTAATTCACTTCATGCCTTTAAGTGATATGCCGACTTATTGATTTAACTGCAGATGGATCTTTCAAGTGCACACATTTAATTTATAAGAAGCCCACTACATGCCTCATTTCCACAGGCCAGCATCTGGGGGGCCTGGAATCAGAGAGTTCAGAGCCCCATCCACATTCCTGGCTGTTGCTGCCTTTGCCCACACTCCTCATACCCAGAACCCAGGGCCACATTAGTTCCAGCACCCTGTGGGACACACCTGGTCACTGGGCAGGGAGCTGTTTGTGAAGCTGGCCTCTCCTACACCCACCCACCCACCGACTCTCAGACACAGCTAGCCTGTCAAAATAGTTCTCGGATCCACAACAACCTGACAACTTGCCTGCCTCCTTCCAATCCACGCACCTCAACCCTTCCTCTATATTGAGCCAGAGTGAACTATCAAGCCCCTAAATATTTTGGTGGCTCCCAACACCTATAAGAGCTAAGGTTTTGCAAGGCAAATATGACCCTGATCTGCGTTGGCCTTCCCCTCCGGCTGCTCCTCTCCGCATCCCTCCTGAGTACTTGTGTTCTGGTTGCAAACAGTCCTCGTGACATTGTTTCTTACCCTGCGCCTTTGCCCCAGCTGATCCCTCTGTGGAGGATGTCTTAGCCCTTCACCTTGTTCTTGCTTCCTCATCCCTAAAGCCTCAGTTCAGGGGCTGCTTCCTTCAGGAAGGCCTCCCTTCTCCAACCTTTCCCACTCGTCTGTCCCCATCTCACCCATCCTGAGTGGAGCCCCTTCTTGCTTCTCCCTGGGCATATTTGCATCAGTGGGCTTTCCCCGCTGTCGGTTTTTTTTTTTTTTTTTTTTTTGCGGTACGCGGGCCTCTCACTGTTGTGGCCTCTCCCGTTGCGGAGCACAGGCTCCGGACATGCAGGCTCAGCGGCCATGGCTCACGGGCCCAGCCCCTCCGCGGCATGTGGGATCATCCCGGACCAGGGCACGAACCCGTGTCCCCTGCATCAGCAGGCGGACTCTCAACCACTGCACCACCAGGGAAGCTCCCCGCTGTCGTTTTTATTTCATCTGTGTCTGTTTCCCATGCACCAGGCTAAGAACATAAGGGTCAGGATTGTGACTGAACTGCCTTTATATGCTCACCATCCAGCACAGTTTCTGGCACATAATAGGTGTTCAACAAATGTTTATTGAAAGTGCAGATGGGAGGTCATGTGATATTTAGCTCACATTTTCCAGGTACCATAGTTATTTGTATACGTGATTACCTCTGTATACCGTACAGATCTTTGAGGTCAAAGACCATTTCTCACTTATCTGAACACTCCCAACAGCACCCAGTGCTCACAGTAAGTGCTCAGTGCCTAAGTTCATGCTGAATGAGTGAAACAACAGGTGGGCCAGAGCCCTGGCCTAATCCTCAGAGTTGGCAGAGACAGCAGAGCCAGCCGGCCTCGCCTGGCCCTGCTTCCCCCAGGCCTTCCCACTCTGGAGTAGCGGGGCCCAGCTGCAGAGGGGAGGCCCTCACCTCCCATAGTCCTCTGGCCCCCCTCAGAAACAGAAAGGAACTGTGATGAGGGACCCTGGCCCCCTCTCTGCCAGCTGAGGACAAGTGCAGGGATTGGATACAAAAAGAGGGCAGAGTCGGGGCACACACCATCCTTTTTTTTCTTGTATAAAACGTAGAGTATATTTAGAAAAGTATATAACATGCATGTATGCAGTGTGAAAAGCAATAACACAAACTCCTGTGTACCCAGCACCCAGGCCAATGAAGAGAACATTCCAAGTACCTTAGAAGCCTGTGTGCCCCTCACTGACACGTTCCCCCCAGAGGAACCGTGACCCTGAATTTAGTGATAATCCTCTCCCCGCATTTCTTTATAGTTTCCTACCTCTGTGCGTCTCCCTAAACACTATTATTTCGATCACCTGTTTAAGCTTTGTGCAATGGTACTCATACTAAATATATTCTTCTGTGTCTTGCTTCTCTGGCTCACCTTTGCATAGTTTTTAAAGATTCATTCACGTTAATGAGTGGAGCTTTAATTGCCTACTTTTTTTCTTGTATAGTATTCCATTCTGTGAAAATACTACAATTTAAATATCCATTTTCATGTTGATGGACATTTGGGTTGGTTCCAGTTTGGGGCTACTCTAAAACATTCCATATGTGTCTCCCAGTTTATGTGTGCAAGTCTCCAGGTACACTCCCAGAAATGGGATTTCTGTGTTGTAGGGTATACATGATCAAGTTTAGTAGGTAATTCCAAACTGTTTTCCAAAGTTGTTGCGTGGCCTATATTTTTTAGAATGATGCCACCAGAAGTGACCCAGGGCAGATGTGGCACGCCAGCCCCAGGGCCAGCCCCATGAGCTTCTTTTCAGCAAGGGGGAAAAATCAGACAACAAAAGAGTGTGCATTGGGGCTTCCCTGGTGGCGCAGTGGTCGAGAGTCCGCCTGTCGTTGCAGGGGACGCGGGTTCGTGTCCCGGTCCGGGAAGATCCCATATGCCGCGGAGCGGCTGGGCCCGTGAGCCATGGCCGCTGAGCCTGTGCGTCCGGAGCCTCTGCTCCGCAATGGGAGAGGCCCACGTACCGCAAAAAAAAAAAAAAAAAAAGAGTGTGCATCACTGCTTCCCTGCCCAGGCCTATAAGCCACAGTCAACAAACATTTATGGACAAGCTGAGAACCATGCGCTGGGCCAGCATTGAGTTAGTATAGACCAGCCTCAGAGAAGGACAGTTTTGTTTCCACTTACTCTTCCAGGCAGCCCAACACAGCTTTGCCCTGGAAGACATGGAAGAGTACGGGCTAGACAGGTAAGTGGGAGTTTTCTTGGAGAGAGGAACGATATTCCGAGCCCAGGGATATCTCAGCACAGGCAGTATCCTCCCACAGAGGACAGGGGATCAGTGGAAGAAGTACAGAGGGCTGCTTTTGCCAGCAATAGACGGAGGGAAGAAAGAAGAGAAAACTAGGGCTACGCAGGGAACCACAGAGATAGGCACATCTCCATCCAAACACACCTGTGCCCTGTGCCCACTGGGCAAACACGGGTGCACACATACAGACACGTACACGGCTGCACGCACCAAGAGACAGGTTGTTAGACATGCCGCAGGAGCGGAGGCAAGGAGCGTGAGCTCGCAGCTGCCAGAGGGAGATAAGCCCAGCACTGGGGGCCGCCTGCCTGGCCCACCTTGAGAGTCCCCCCCGGCGCATCCGCCTGGGCTCCAAGAGGCAGCCTCTGCAAAGCTGAGTATTTTCAGGGCAACGCAGGGCCCAGCCCAAATGCTTGTTCTATTTATGGGAACGGAGTAGCAGAGTCTCAGTCCATACCTGAGTACCTTGCCTGATGCTGCCAGGTTGGGCAAGGTTGGGTATACAGTAGGTCCCTTTACTTGCTGAAATAAAATTATTTACTTAAATTTATTATGAGATGAATTAAGATCTAAAATCGGAGGAGGAATCTGAAGTGAGAAGAGGCTGGGGAGGTGAGACCCGATGTCCTTCATAACTGGTCTGCAGCCTACCCAGCCCTTTCTTTCTTTCCAGACTCCTGCTGTTGGCCCAGAGTGCAAGGGTGGGGTTGCGGCCATTGCAAAGTTGTTCATTAAGACTGGAGGGATGGGAATTTTGTATGACTTCAGTTACCTGGGAGAGCAGGGAGCTGCTCTCCAATGTTGAGACTACTTCCAAAGTCCAGAGCTGGCAACAGTTCAAGCTAAAGAATCACCACCTAAACAAAGTCTATTTTACTCTTTTCCACGAAGTTTGAATCCTGTTTTATCTCTGATTATAATTAAAACTTGTTTCTGCAAGATTAGCAAAATGATGACAATTGATGAAGTTCTGTAATGGGCACATGGATGTGTATTGCATTATTCTCCTCTGTGTTCGAAAATTCTTATAATAAAAAGTTAAAAATTGAAAAAATTTCAAAATAAAATAAAAAAAGAATCACCACCCAGATATGCAGACCCGGCCCCTCTCACTACCTCTCTCCCTGCCCCCGCCTCCTGGGTGCCTCTGGACAGAGTACACCTTGCGGTAGGTCCTGCAAGGCTGAGAAGAGGGCAGATGGGAAGGTTGGCCTTTGGGATCTTCATCTGTCCCGGGTACCCCTCCTTTCCTGGGAGGCTGCCTGGCTCCAGAGTGAAGGAAGGTGAAGTCCACACTGGAAAGCAAGTGGGGCCCTGCCTTGTCTTCTCCTGTGCAGGATGCCCGGAACCCTGCCCCACACACCCATAAGCCCATTCACCGACCCCCGAGGGGCCTTTCGAAGTTTCATGCTGCAGTTTTTCTGCTCTCCCCACCTGATCACCCAAACTTCCAAGTGGCCTAGAGACTCATGTCCTGGACTCCTCAGCCTGGGAGAGGCCCCGGAGGTGCCTCAGAGTACGTGGAGCCTTCTGTCAATAGGCAACAGGACAATCTGTAAGCAAGGCTGTGAGCCTTCCCCAAAGAAGGGTCAGAGAAACACAGGCTCCCCGGTGTTAGCTCTGAGGTATCTCCCTCACTAGTGTACCCTTCCCTACTTCCCTATCCCATATTCTGCATTCCTTAAACTTCCACATTCCCCTCTGCCTTGAGGATGGGAACCCCACGTGGCCACTCCTGTGGGCTCAGACTTCTTTCTTCCCCACAAGGTTCTCTGAGCTGTCCCTTCCCTCCACTCCATGCCGCCCCAGCCTACCCCACTCTCCAGGAAAAAGCCACCCAACTCATTTCCCTGCAGCCTCACAGAAACTTCATCAGTCTGCACCTAGAGAGTATGCAAGGGTTTCCTGGGGTCCACCACCCAGTCACACCGCCAGTCCATGGATGGACCTGCTTATCCAGCCTCCTGCCCCTCAGCTAGAGTACCCCAGACACAGCCCACTTGAGTGACCCACCTCTCCACCCCGCCCCCAATCCCCAGCTTGGTGAAGAATGACCGGCATTGAGGGGCGCCAGGATTCAAAGGCAAGGAACAGTTATGGGGCCAAAGGAGCTTACAGTTTAGTTGGGGAAATAGATGTGAAACACTGATAGACATTTAATCACGCCAGTCAGTTCTAATGTTATCCATTCTTTAAGACCCAGCATGAGCACCGCTCATCCAAACATTCTCTGTCTGGTTTGCTGCTGAATCCCCAGCATTAAGCCTGGCTTAATGGAGGTACCCACCATTAAATACTTGCATAATGAATGCCTTCCCTGGGGGGCTACAAGAGGGGACCACCTGTCCTCCTGTCACCCTTCACCAAGCTTATTTAAATGAAATCACATTTAACTAAAACATCCAGGGCGGACTTGCAGGGGGAGGGGTATAAGAGGACAGGGGGAATCCCAAGGCTTCTCCTTGAACTAAATTCTCCGATCTTTTTAGTCGCAGCTAAAAGAGCAGGGTTCTGGGGCCACAGATTCTAGCTTCTTGGAGAAGCCATCTGGACTGTCAAAGCCAGCACCGTAACTTTTATGTCTTCAGATTTTAAAGTCTGCCCTGTCGAACCCACAACTGTTGTAATCTAGTCACTGAATTAAAGTCAGAAAATTTTATAGTAAAAATAGCAGCAGGGCCTGGTAGGCAGCGTGGCAGCAGGAGGTAGTTTTCTAAGCGGATATGGAAGGTCCAGTGCTGTGCCCACCTGGCAAAGCAGGCAGACTGCAGAGCCGCTGCAGCACAGGCAAAGGCTTGCTTTCTTTGCCAGTCATTCATTTATTCATTCATCATTCAGTAATTGCTACTGAGAACTACCGTGTGCAGGCGCCCTGCCAAGCTGTGGGGAAACGGCAGGACCCAGTGCAGGCATGGGTCTTCACCCCAGCGTGGGGTGTCAGGCCTTACCCTTGCTGGCCTGGCTTGGCTTGGGAGGGAGGGAGTATTGCCGGTTCAGGAGTGCAATTGGTGGTGGGGGCGGGGGCAGTGGCGCTGGGTAGGGATCAGGGAGCCTCCCAGCTAGGGCAGCCTCACTTGTCTGTCCCATATTCAGATTTTTATCCTGACAGCCAGCAGGAGCCATAGAAGGGTTTAAGCAGGAGAAGGCTGCAATGTGATCGGTTTTGGGAAGATCCCTCTGGCTGCTGCATGGAGAACAGGCTGCAGAGTGGGGATGAGGGGATGGGGTGGGACAGGGCGGATGCAGGTGCTGGGGCTGCTGTGCTGGGGTTGGGAGGAGGTGTGAGGAGTGGAGGTAAATAACAGTCAGGCTGTGGTGATGGATTAGATATGGGTGGTGGCTGAGGAGGGAGAGCGAGGTGCCAAGGATGACTCGCAGTTTCCTGGCTTTGGAAAGTGGGTGAGGGCTGGTGCCTTTACCCCCAAATCGAAACACTGGGAGAGCGCTGGGTTTGCCTGTAGTTGGAAGTTGGTTGAAGTGTATGTGATGTCCCTGAAAGACCACATTATTTCAGTGTCAACATGAGTGCAGAGGGTAAGCAAAGGGTACTTTTGATGAGGATTTGCAAAAGGAATATTCTTTTTATAAAGAAATATGAAAATACAGTCAAAACATTTTGCTTCCCTATCTAATAGTGAGATGAATGTTGCTCACAGCAACTTCATGTGTAAAATCCAAACTACTTGCTAACAGACATTTGGAAAACACAGAAATGGAGGTTTGGGGAAGCTCATTTAGGAGCAAGAGATGAAGGAACGACTAAAAGTGACAAGGCTGAGGGCTTCCCCGGTGGCAGTGGTTGAGAATCTGCCTGCCAACGCAGGGGACACGGGTTCGAGCCCTGGTCCGGGAAGATCCCACATGCTGCAGAGCAACTAAGCCCGTGCGCCACAACTACTAAGCCTGCGCTCTAGAGCCCGTGAGCCACAACTACTGAAGCCCGCGTGCCTAGAGCCCGTGCTCTGCAACAAGAGAAGCCACCACAATGAGAAGCCCATGCACCGCAAGGAAGAGTAGCCCCCACTCCCCGCAACTAGAGAAAGCCCACACGCAGCAACAAAGACCAAACTCAACCAATAAATAAATAAATTTATGTTAAAAAAAAGTGACAAGGCTGGGATCTGAATCCTGGCTCCTCTACTTATTAGCTGTGTGACTCTGGGTAAGCGATCGAACCCTTCTCTGCCTCAGTTTCTTCATCAGTAAAATGGGAATAATAGCTACCTGTTTCATAAGACTGGTTGAAGACTAGAAGAGAGTGTATAAAGGACTCTTGTATAAGTGTATAAACCCAGTTCTGAGCTCATGGAATCTCTCCGGGAATGTTATCTATCACCACAGAACACACTCTGACAGAGAGAAACAAATGAAAAACAAAATTGCTGACTTCCCCATATGCATTTCAGTAAAGAAGAAGCATTGCCCATATAACCAATCATGATTTTTGCAAATCCCCTTGTAAGATTTTTAAAAATTAGGATAATATTCCCAAATCAGGGGAAATGATTTGTCAGACCTCATGCCTGACTCCTGGTGTCACCTGACCAGCTATTTATTCTCTGACTCAGTCTTGCCTGGGTCATATACTCTTGGCTGGGGGTTCTTGAGTTTCAGAGGGGCTCTCCTCTGATGGGTGGAGGGGTGGCTGTCCAGGTCAGACGCAATGTAATCAGCATCACCTTTCAGGTCCACTGGTGCCTGAACAGTGCCAGGTGTCAGTGGCGCTGTGGTTGGTTAGCATGGCACTTGTGGCCCAGACTTTAGTTTGGGGGCCTCTCCAGGGGGTGTCTCTGCTGGGAAAAGCTGATCTTGGGCTCCTGTGCATTCATTGAGGTTGAAGGAAGACGGCCAAAGAGCCACCAGTGACTCTCTGCCTCTGCTCTTGGTTTCAGAAGACTGGGGAGGTCAGTGGCTATGGCTAGAAGCCTGTAGGAGATGGAGGCTTGGGGAATGTGATTAGCGATGCCACCGAAAATCTTTCCAAATGCAGACGAAGATGGCTGGGGTCATGGAGACTGCCCCGGTGTTGGGAGGGTGAAGTGGGAAAGCCATGGGGAGAGAGGCTGGCTCCTCCCCCAGACGTAGCAAAGAGAGGCATCCAGCCTGACTGAGGCCAGAGGGGGACACACTGCAGCTGGGTGGACAGAATACAGCCACGGGCACCACGTAGTAGGGGCTTCCAGTGTGAGACAGGGGTGCAAACAGGGCTTGCAGGACTGGATTCCAATACCAATACAGAAACAGGGCAGACTGCAGGCATGGCAGAATGGGGGCATGATGAAGTAGACTCATAACTGCTAATGCTCTGAGGGCATTTGCTGTGGGTCAGACACTGTTCTAAGTACTTTGCATGTTTTAAGAAGCTATAGAGCCAGGACTCCAACTCGGGGAGTCTGGCTAAAGCTTGTATTCTTTAACCACTACACTACATGACATGTGAAAAGAGCAAAGGTTTTAGACCTACAAAGGGTGAGACCTCTGTTAACCCTTTACGCTAAGTGCCATATTTATGTTTTTACATTTTATTTATTTATTTATTGGCTGCGTTGGGTCTTCGTTGCTGCACGCGGGCTTTCTCTAGTTGCGGTGAGTGGGGGCTACTCCTCATTGTGGTGCGTGGGCTTCTCATTGCAGCGGCTTCTCTTGTTGCGGAGCACCGGCTCTAGGCGCACGGGCTTCAGTAGTTGTGGCACGCGGGCTCAAGAGCGCGTGGCACACGGGCTTAGTTGTTCCTGGCATGTGGGATCGTCCCAGACCAGGGCTTTGAACCCGTGTCCCCTGCATTGGCAGGCCGATTCTTAATCACGGTGCCACCAGGGAAGCCCTAAGTGCCATATTTTAAAAAGCAAAGGTAGGAACCACTCCAAGCCTGTGTGATCTTGAGCAGTTACTTAGACTCTTCAGGTCTCAGTGTCCTTATTCATTTGTAAATTTAAGAATAATATTAACCTAAAAGGGCTGTTGAAGATTAAAGAAAGAAATGCGTGTTGAGTGCCTGCCCAGGCCTTCTGTAAGACCCCTGGCTTTGGAAGACATGGCCCATTCCAGATCTGGGTTTCCTCATGGTCCCAGGAGTCTGCGGGTCTGGGTTCAAGGAATCACAGTGGGTACACTCCTGGATTTCCAGTCCATAGCCCCCTGGGTTCCTCAAAGGAGGGATCCCCTTAACATACTCCTATTTTGATATCTGAGTGGACAAGTGTCTTGATAGCAGTGACCCCAAGGAAGCTGAGGTCCCAAGCGACCCACACCCAGATCATCACAGACGTTTTGCGTTTCTTGGAACCATCCTCCCCACTCCATTAATTTATTTATTCAGTTGCCATTTACCATTTACTATTCAGCTCATCAAACATTATTAGGCACCTACTATTTGCCAAGCATTACACCATGTCACCCAGAAGAGCCCACACACTCTGGACCACATTTCATTTCCCTTTTCATCTGCAGCCTGGGCCCGTGAATCTTGGAGCATGCTCAGTAAACAATAATAAAGGTATTATGAGAACTAGGCTATGAGAATGTAATGAGGATCTCCAAGTAAGGCCCAGGGAGGCAGACACTCCAAAGGCCTGGACCATGACACCCATCTGTGTCTCTGAGGCCAGAGTGCAAGGATCACAAACCTGAAGACCTTCAGGGGTCAGACACACATAAATGGTGGAAGAGGGCAAGGTGGAACCACGGCACACTGGAGCATGCCTGCCATGTAAAGATGGAATTTGCTACTTGGCACCAGCCTAACTGTTGCACGTGGAAACATGGGCCAAAGGTAGCCAGATCTTCTGATTTTTCAAGAGAAACTGTAAATCTGGATTTTTCTTTTAAATTTCCAAACATTTCAGCATTGACTCCTAATTTTAATCTTTTTTGAAAGCGCTGTGAGAAAAAAAGCTTGTCAAACAGAACTTGTCTGCCTGCTGAATTCTGCTCAGAGGTTGCCAAATTGGGACCCCTGAGTGGATCTGTTCAAGGGGAGAGGTAGAGGGCTATCCTGGAGCTAGGTTCTGAGGGACCTATAATGCCATCCTTCCTTGGATCCAAGGATATGCGAGACACACAGGAAACCATAAAGAGGAAGTTGAAGCCACAGTCCTGTCTTCCAGGGTTTATAGACTCATCACAGAGACCCAGGCAAAGCAGGAGATGGTCAGGAAGGCATAGCAGGAGGCAGTGTGGGACCCCTGGGAGTCCAGAACATCAGGGAGTGAGGTGGACCTAAGCTTTGGGAGACCTTCACCTGAGCTTCAGAAGACCTTCCCAGGAAGTCAGCCTTGAGTCTCTGAGGATGAGGATTCCGGAGACAGAGAGCCCAGGGAGCTCCAGGAACAAACAGGAATGGGTATGACCTGTGCTGGAGACCCCAAAGAAAAGCCCTGGAAAGTTTGCTTCCCGGTGTCTGGGAAAAGGCTAGAAAGTGCAGGGCGATCGTATGAGGCTTCACTGATACGTTCCCACCCTGTCCTACTCGACCTGGCAATACCAACAGTGGTCATGGTCCAAAGGGGCTGACAGTGGGGCATGGCTGTCCAGGCTCATAGAAATCAGGGCTGTGGGCTGGGTCCAGGGGATCCAACCCTGACCTGAGAGTCAGGCAAGCTGGGGTATAAGTCTCACCTGTGTGACTTGGGACAGGCATTAACCGTTCTAAGCCTCAGTTTCCTAACCTGTGAAATGGCAACAGTGATCATGCCTGCCTCCTGGGATTGGGATGAAGACAAAACCAGCTCTATATGGTTTTTAATCATCAATGTTCACTGCCTGAGAATTCCAGTCCCAAGTGGAGCAGAGAAAGAGCACCTGGAGGGCAAAGCTGGTCCCCCTGCTTGCCGACTTCTTTCTTGCCACTGCTCCAGGAAATGGCAGGACGGCTTAGAAGGGGCGAGGGAGGAGACGGAGGAATTGGACCCTCCCCATCCCTTCCCCGGGGAGAGAAAAGGTAGAACCCGTACTTGGCGGTGGGAGCCGCGCTGAGAGGGGACTCTTCCCCAAGGATAGACCCTTTTTGCCCAACCCACCTGGAAGGAAGGGCGGAGACCGGAGGTAAACTGTCCCTCCGAGAAGCCAGCGTTGGGTGGAAACCAAGGGGCAACAGGCCCCCTGAATGAGCTATACCCCTCTGCTCCCCCAACTCGCCTCCCCAGATCTCTGTCACGCCCAGATCTGACCAGGACCTTCCTTCCCCTTAAGAGCCTTCCGTGAGCGATACCTTGGGATGAAGCCCCATGGCAGGGCTTACAAACCCGGGTGGCTCCAGTCCCGCTCCAGCCTCAACTCCCGACTCACCGCCTACTTCACAGCTCTGCGCCTTTACTCAAGCGAAGACCCCTGCCCGGGGCGTCCTTAACTTTGCCCCTACCGATGGCAGGTCTGCGTGGAGAATGCCTGCGCCTTCATAAAGACTTTGCTCACTGCTTAGCCCTTTCTCGAACGTTCTCGCACCTCACCCCAGCTCCACACCAGAGGCAGACCTTGGCACCCCTCCTTTGGCTTCCTCAGCAGCCACTGCGTGTTCCTGTCAAGAAGTTATGTTTGTCAAGCTGTTTTCTGTCTACTTGTCCTTCTACCCCGAACACATCCCAGCCCCCGACTGGAAGCTTCTTGAGAGCAAAAAAAAAAAAAAACAAAACAAAAAACCCACAACAAAAAAACCCCAGTCTGGTTCCTCGTGGTAACCCAAGGGCTGGCCCTTTGGCCGGGGGCATTCTGACCCCTCCAGAATCCTTCCGAGGATGGACAGCTGGGCGGGGGCAAGGGCGAGTGGGCGGCTGGATGGAAGAACTAGAGAGGCGGATGGGGCCGCTTTTGCAGAACCGGAGCGGGTGGGGGTGGGTGAGGTGAGTCCTCGACCTTCTGCAGCCGGCTCCCGCCGAACCCAGCCCACCCGGCCCCGCTCCCGCTCCCGGGGCCGGTGCCCACTGGGCCAGGTGATCTCGAACCTTCTCCCTCTCACACCCCAACAACAAACAACCCTCGCGCTCTCCCTCCGGAGAAAGGAGGTGGAGCCTGACCTCAGCCGGAGGCTGCAGCAGCTGCGGGAGGTGCGGGGGGAGGGCTCGTAGCTCCGGTCCTTGGGGGAGCCTCTCCTCCAGGGAGTGGCACGGGTGGGGGCCTTGGCGGGTTCCCAAGCGCCCGGGAAGCCCTCCGGCGGCAGCCTCGACCCTCCACGGGCGAAGGGAGGAGGGGCAGAAGGGGTGGCTTCATTGGAAGCCTGCTTCCGACTCTCCTTCTCGGTCTGGAGTGCCCTCGTAACCACCTCCCCCCTTCACACCCACCCTCCTCGAACCCTGCGGCCGCAAGGGCCGGGTAGGACTGAGGTGCCGCGTTAGCAGGAGGGCGAGGATGCAGCTCCGCCGGGCTCCCGGGAGCCGAGGTGTGCCCATCCCCCACCCTCTTGGCTGGGAGGGGGGTTGGAGGGCCCACGAGGGTGAGACGAACTCCGGGGACTCAACGACAAGGACAGGAAAGAGCCTGAAATGGGGTTTAGTCTGCAGTTGTTGGGGCCTCGGTGGAGGCAACTTGGGTAAGGGGCAGAGAGGGCACCCCAAGGGGAAGGCCTGAGGCCCTAAGAAGGGTGGGAGTTGGGAGTTGTGAGAAGGAAGGAGAACACAGAAACAGCTTTTTCGGGGGTCGGGGGGAGGCAGGCAGCCTGCAAAGACTTCCCCTGGCCAGCAATCTGGAGGCTAGCACTGGACAGATGGGGGTTTTGGACACCGCGCCATGGACATGTGTTCCCCAAGGTCTGAGTACACGTAGCCCCCCTTGTTCCCTCTTATGCAGAGACTGGGCCCACACAGGCTCCTGCCTCAACTTGACCTCCCCCTCATCCTGTGGCAGTGGGTGCCATCAGAGGAAAGAGAGGTCCTGTTCCGTGCTGGGCGCTCAACAGCTGGCTCCTTGGCGGCAGGAGGGGGCTTTGCCCCTCCAGCTCAGAGTCACAGGGAGAGCACTTCTGCTTCCCCCATCCCTAGGGAAAGGGGCCCCAGCAGGTAAAGACCAAACAGACGGCTGCACTTGGATTTGCCTGGGGGCAAATAATTTCTGGAGATCCCTTTAAGCAGGGGGTTTCGATCCCTTTAAGAGGGAGTGGGTCAGATAAAAGGACTATAAAAGTCCAGCTTTCTTTATTCCCCAACACCCCCCTTCCTGCGACGGGGGAGGGGGGCAAGTGCTGCGGCCGCATTTAATTGGTGTCCTGGTATCCCTGCCCCAAGGCACCGTGACCTCCAGTTTGTCCAGTGGGGATGAGGGACCAGGTAGCTCAGTCAGTGATCTTGACACCTAGAGTTCACGCACTCTTGGGGGGGGGGCAAGAGAACAGCTGCCCCACTCCCAGGAAGGACAGGACCAGGGCGTGGAATGGAGGAAGGGGAAAGTGGTTACCGCCACCACCGCAAGGACTGCGCTTCCCCGCTGTGGTGCCCTGCCCTGTGCCAGGTGGCTGGACCCGAGGGCAGGCGGTCTGCAGGGACTGCGGCGGGCAGTGGGGGAGGTGCCTGGCGGCTGGACTGGAGATGACGGAGCAGCCAGTCTGTCCCGGCTGTCAGTCTGGTCGTACGTGGTGGGGGAGGGGTGTGCAGCGTGTTTTCTCTCAGCCGCATCTCTCTCTCTCTCTCTCTGCTCTCCCGTTCTGAGGCAGTTAACCCTTCCTGATGGGTCTGGTGGCGACTGGGTAGAGAGAGTCCCCTGCCTGGAGGCAGAGAAGGGGTGGCTCTGGAGACCTGATGAATCCATTCCTCTCTCCAGATGAAGCAGCAGATCCTTTTCAGTGGGGGACCTCTGGGCTACTGGGTGTGCCAGGGCGAGGAAAGGTGAGGGCCCCAGGCGTTGGCACAGCTGCCTTGGTGGAGTGGGGTGGGGGCAGCATTCATTCAGGAAAGGTTTAGAGGAAGAGGTGGAGCCCTTCCACACCTGGAATCGGCTCTGGACTGGAAAGGAAGGAAGCCCAGGTGAAGAGGTCCCTGGAAGTGGGGTGAAGAAGAGAGACCAAAAGGTCCCTTGGGGAACAGGCAGGGTGTGCAGCCTCTGGTCTCTTTGTTGGCTCATTGACCGGCACTAACAAAATGGATGGGGAACAGAGGTAGATCAGTGGGCTGGAATAGGAGGAACATCAAGTGCCTTCAGCCAGCCTCTTCTCCAAACCATAGTGAGAGCTTCTTGGGGCAAAGGAGACAGCCACCCACATGGGGGATGCTCTGAGAGTAGAATTCCTCCAGCTGCTGGGCAGGCTGGAATGAGCTCTCATGACCACTCTGCCTCCTCGCCAATCAATGTTCCCTTTTTTTCCTCCCACCAGGGCCCCAAATAAAGACAACTCTTTCCCCACTCCCCCAGCCTAGGGCCATTGGATCTTCACTCCTGGATGTTGGGGAGAAGTCCAGTCCTCCAACCTCACCCTGCAACCACTTCCTAGGCCGAGCACGGGCTTCCTGCCCTTTGGGTCTCCTTTTCCTGTGACTAGGTACATTTCTTTTTTGACCCTCTTGGCCTCAATCCCTGCCCATTAGTGGGCATGAAGCCAAGGTCACCATAGGCTGGGCTGCTGACAGGGGCCCCTTCCCCTCTTCTGCCTTGGCTCTAGTCTGCCAGACGGCATGGCTCAGCACCAGCAGCCACCTCTGCTGTTACCCTCTACCACCAGTCTCTTGATGAGGGGTGGGGGACATCAGCTCACGGGACAGACAGGTGGAGGGGGTATTTTGTGAGGTGGGGGTAGGGCTGGCCTGATGGTGGTGGGGTACTGCTAGGAATCTTTGTCCTGGGAGGCTCAGGGAGGGGAGAAATCCTTTAGTGTTCTTTTATAGGTTTGGGGATTTTGCTTTCCCTAAGAGTGGGAGGTGGGAGAAGTAGGGGCAGTTGTCTTAGGAGACCCTGGCCCTTTGAGAAGTTGCTGTGCCACAGTCTTAGTGTTCAGCTTCCATTCACACCCTCCTGGGTGACCCTCTCCTTTAAACATGTCCCCCAACACAGCTAAGACTGTCTGGGCCCCACTGACAGCTCCAGAGGCAGATGGCAAAACGTCTTTTAGGGTTCTATTTCCCAGCCATAGGGGCTCACAGCCCTGATTTTCTTAAAGTGCTGAGTCTCAAGGTCTAGGAAAGGCTAGGCATTATGTGTGGTGCAGGAGGAGTCCCTCAGCCACACTCCAAGGCTGGGTTTCTCCTCCTGCCTAGGCAGCCCCAGCACTGGGGGTGCTTCTCTCTGCCAGAGGTGTTCCTCCACTCAGCCCCTCCCTGGGCTGCTCTCAGGCTCTGGTGACTTGACACTACCCTTTTTGCCGCTCCTCCTTTTACTTCCCAAAGCTCCCCTCCCCCGCCTGAATTGGGAATGAGGCTTTGTTCTAGGCTGGACTCAGCATTTCTCAAGAACCTACTATGTGCGCATCCAGTGCACGTTGAAGTGAAGCCCTTTGCCGGCTCTGGCGATACAAGGTGCCGAAGACACAGCCCCTTCCCGCACCTCACAGGGACCTCCCACACCTCCGGGTGACCTCAGCCTGCTGTGCCCACCCACCCCGCTGACCCCGCGAGCGTGCTCGGGCTTGGAAAGGCACGTCTGTGGGTGTGAGACGGAGCCACAGCATTCGGTGACTAGGGGGAAGCCAGGTAAGTGTCCACACTTGGTCCCATCCTGGCTTGGGGACGCGAGAGAGGGAGTCCAGCCTGGGCTGTCAGGCTGCCCACCCCCTCCTCCCTCCCCCGGAGAGCTCTGATGTTCCCCGCGGTGGTGGAAGAGGGTGTGTGGGTGTCAAGGACTCACAGACCAGGCTCTGCTGTCGGCTGGAAATGGATGAGGGTTCCACACTCTGCTTCTGAGAAGGGTGAATTAGGAGCTGGAGTGGGGGGCGGTAGGTGAAGGGGAGAAAGAGGAAAAAGAGATGCGGGTGAGGGGTTACCGAGCCAGGACCGACCTTGCTTGAAAGGAAAGGAGACGTGGCAAGCAGGGAAGTCGGAAAGATGAGGCAAGGGCGGGAGGGGCTTCTCAGCAGTCGGGGCCCTTTCGTTGGAGTCTGGGGCCCTTTCTGCAGGAAAGGGGGGTTGTCCTCGCTTGATTTTCGGCTGGTCTTCCCGAAGCCTTGCCCTGGGGGCAGCAGCCGCTGGCGAGCGTGGGGGTGTTCCTTGGCTCGCAGTTCTCTGCACTGGGTGCTGGAGAGAAGGGGGACGAGGGATGTAGAGAGGTGACGGCCAGGGCGGGGGTGAGATTAGATTTCTCGGGGGGGGGCGCGGGTAGCAGCTAGGGGATTGGGGCTCCAGGGTCGGGTCACCATGGGATACGGGCTCATGTTCTGGAGACGAGGAGAAAATCCAAGAAGCCGGCAAAGAAAACCGCCCCCTCCACCACCCTTGGCATCGTACCCCTCCCCCCAGGCCCCACCACTCCCCGCACCGCCTCCCGCGGCCGCCTCGTGCTGCCCCCTGCGTTGGGACGACCGACCCACGGTTCTGATTGGTTGGAGACCGGGAGGGGGAGCCGAGGGCCGGATTGGCTGGCGGGGCCAGCGCAGGGCGGGGCGGCTGATTGGCGGAGCTGGCCGAGGGGCGCGCTGCTGATTGGCTGGGGACGAGGAAGCAGGAAGGAGGGCGGCGGAGGCTCCGCTCTCGGGGAGTTTGTGGGGGAACCGCGAGCGGCGTAGCGGATCCCGGAGCCCGGCCCCCGCCGCCCGCCCGTCCGGCTGCCTGCCCCGCCCGTCCGGCCCCCGCCGTCCGCCCGCCCCGGCCAGGCGCGCCCGCCCCCCCGACGGCCCCGCCCGGCCGCGGCCCCCGCTCCGCCCGCCCGGCCCCGGCCCCCAGGAGGAGGCGCTGACGCAGCAGCGTGGAGCCCGGGAATTGAGCGCCCCCGGGGGGTTCCAGCCGCCGGATTCCAGCCCGGCCGGGGCCTGCGGGAGCCCAGAGCCGCGCCGTCCGCGCCGCCGTCCCGGTGAGCTAGGGGCCGCGGTCGAGGATGGGGGAAGGGGCGAGCGAGCGGGAGGGAGCGAGCGAGGGAGGCAGACGAGTGAAGGGGAGAGGACCGGTCGCCCGTCAGCGCGCCCCACCGAGCGCGCCGCGCCGCCGCCCCCGCCAGCCCGGGAAGGGACGGACGAACGGACGGACGACGCGAAGCAGGTGCGGCCGCCCGCTCGCTCGTGCCGCCTCTCTCCCCCGGGTCCGGCGCCACGGTCCCGCCATCGGGGAGTGCGGAGCGCCTCGAGGTGACAGCCCCTGGGGGCCGCCCGCTTCGCAGGCCGGGGGCGGGGTGGGTGGGGGCCGCAGTGTGGCAGCTTGGCCGGGCGGCGGCGGCGCGGGCGTCCCGGGCGGCGGAGGGCGGGAGGACGCCGGTCGTTTCTCCGCCGAGGCAGAGCCGGCTCGCCTCCGAGTGCGCGGGCGGCGAGGCCCCCGCCCCCCCGTGCCCCCTCCCCCCATCGAGGTCCCCGAGGCAAGGGGCCGCGGCTGGGGGCGGCGCCGCGGGATCGCCAGCACAGGGTGGGGGGCGCCCTCCCGCGCAGGGAGCTGACCGGTTATTGCTGGATGGGGGGCAGGGGATGAGGGCCACACCGGGGCGGGGGGTAGTGTAGACCAGACCCGATCGGACTGGAAGGAAGGGAGGCGCCGAAGAGGGAAGGGAACCGGTTCGAGAAGCGAGTGTGGGCCGCGGGAGGCCCGGCGGGGACCGTGCGGAGCAGCGGCCGAGTCCGAGGTGGGGCGGGGGATCGAAGTTGTCAGACCGCCTCTAAGTGACAGCGGGACCCAGTGCTCGCGGCCGGGCCTGGCCCTGCCTGCCTCGCCGCTTCTCCTCCAGGGCCGGGGGCCGGGTCAGGTCGGGCCCGAGGGGCCCGCTTGGCGGCGAAGCGCCGGACAAAGGCGGCGCCGGAGCGGGCGCAGGTGGTGGCGTCGGGGAGGGGAGCGGGTCCGAGCCACCCACCCCAAGGGGAGGGCGACCGGGCCGGACTCTGCCCTGGGGATTGCGGGGGCCGGGACGACCGCCGGGAGGAGCTGCGGCACTGGCTCACGGCTCCAGCCTCGGATCACCTCGCTGTTCTGGGAAGAGTGGGGTCGACCCAGTGGGGCAGAGGGACAGAGGGACAGAGGTGGGGGTGTGCACATGGTGGGCCTGGCCGGTGGCGACCGGGTTGCTGGACTCACCAGGAGAGAGTCCGGTGAGCAGCTCTAGAGCCTGCCAGGACTGAGGGGTTTCAGCAAGAAGACTCTGTCCACAGGCAGAGGGTTAATCCCACCTGGGACATCTCCCAGTCGCCTATTGTCATTAGTCTTAAGAGGGCAGAAGACCAGTTGGACTGGGGACTAGGAAATACCTCCCAGAAGTGCTCCAGCAATCCATGGACAACTGCCTTCAGCACTAGTGAAAGAAGGTACTCAGATAGAGAAATGAGAAGCTGAGTTTATAAACCCAGGCAGGAATTTAATTATTAAATAAAAAAGGTTTCCTTTCTATCACCTGAGAGACTTTCCTCCCACCTTTTCCACCCCCATGCCTTCTGCAAAAAGGAGAAAAGGACCCCAGAGAGACCACATGTCCTGGAGGAACACCACTGTCCTTGGCCAAGTAGAGGACATTTGGGAACCAGTGGCTTAAGCCATGAGTGCTTCTGACCCCACCAGTTACCAGCTCTAAGCTGGATGCTGTTTTTGCATATGTAAAAACCCACTCAGAGCTCCTGTGCCCTCTCCTGTGATCCCATACTTAATGGAAGAGTTGGGACCACAAAAACAGGGAGACTTAGGGTGTTTAGAATGTATATATTTGATAAAATCTGGGTCCCACCCCAGGAAGGTTTTGGTTATGAGCTGCTCCCAGCTGTGGTTGACTGTAATCCCTCCTTGGGAAAACCGCGTGTCACCCTTGCTTAGTCTGAGCATGGAGTTAATTCATAGCCACACTCCATCCCCCTCCCCAAGAGGGTCTAGACCCCAGCCTGGGTGGAGTTGAGGCTTGTGGGAAAGGGAGGTATTACCTCATGCAGGAGACTAAAGTTTTTCTGAGAGAATTTAATTGTATGTCTAAGATCCAGAGGATGATGCAGCATCTCAAGGTCTTTATGTCTCCTGAGGGGCTCTCCAGTATGTATGTGATTTCTTTTGGTGGCAGTCAGAAGGGGGTGACCTGTCTGGCCACCAGAACCTAAAGGAGAATGGCCAAAACAATAATTCCCTCTTTGACAGGCTCTTACCTGGCAGGAGACTCATGTCAGTTAGATCAAGTGTTTAAGAGGGTTTGCTCTGGAGAGTTTAGCCAATGAAGAGTTTCTCTCTTTTTTATATCTCCCTCCCTTTCTTCCTTTCTGTTGCCCTGCTGTTCCCATGTCAGGCCTATGTTGTTATCATGACCTCCCTGTCCCTCCTGCTTCCTCTGGCCCTTCTGATCCAGTCTGTACACAGCTGGTAGATCATTCTTTGTAAAGCACTCCTTTCCCCATGTCACTCCCCTACCCACAAACTTGCAGTGACTCCCCTCTTCCTGCAGTCTCATCCTAGACAGTCTCCCTTAAGGCTCTCCCCTAGCCATGCTGCGCTGTGCATGTTTATCTCCCTGCATCTTTGCTCCTGCTGATTTCGCCAGTTGTCCCCAGTTAGGAGCCCCTTACCTTCTTCTTCTCCTGCCTGAACCCTACTCTCATCCTTCATCTCAGACCACTCCAGGCCAGCGTTGCTTGCCTCTGAGATTGTGACCCTGGATTTTATAACATGGTGTCTTCTTGAGTGTTTTTGTCAGTTGGAAGTTTCTTAAGGACAAGGACAGTGTGAGTATTAAACCTTTGTGTGTGTGTGAGTATTCTAGGATTTCTGGTATAGTGCTGTGCACATCGTTTTTATTGAATGAATAAATGCAGTTGGCTGCTTAGTTGAGTGGGAGCGGAAGGGAAACGTTCCCTTCTGTTTCCCTAGAAATGCTAGTATAGGAGTTCTTGGTGGTTTCTGACCTTTTTAAGGCATATACATAGGGTGTATTTGGGGTGCTTTAGCGTGGGGAGCAAATGATTGCTTCTGATATTCCAGCTGGTGAAGTGTCTGTCCTGTGGATTGCTCACATGATACCATATAGACATGAATTGGAAAAGGACTGTAATCCTGTTTTCCTCCTACCTTACCAGGCCATTCTCGTTACCCGGCTTTGCTGCTCTTATGCAATTTTCCTTGTTGTCCGTGCTAAATGAATCCATATGTTTTATCCCTTCTCAATCCTGGGTGTAAATGGGGGAGAAAACACGGTTCTGAGAACAGAAAAGGAAGATTCCTGGGTCTGGCGTGTGGACAGGGCTTTGGGGACTGATGTTGGAGGAGTTGTTTATAGAGGCATCGCTGATATGGGAGGCACCATCAGTCCCACACTGGACCCATCAGAAAGGAGAGCTTATGATCCCAGCTCTCTTGGAACTTCCGTTTTTGTTTACCACCAACCCTGGGCCATGGGAGAAATGGGAGAGAGGACTGGTGACTGGTTTGAGTGTAGACATTGAAAAAATAAATTCCGCATCCATCCCCTTTCCCCCAAACCTCCCTTTTGTGCCCCAGTTTGATGATTAATGGACCAGCATTTCCCTTCCAAGCAGGAATGCCACCCCTCACAGTTGCCATGGCAATGCAGACCGCTCCCCCGTCAATTAAAAAAAAATCCGCACTACTTCTCTCCTTCTTGCTTCTACAGTAGTAGGAGACAGGTTACCTCATAATGCATCTCCTGGCCTCTCTTCTCAGCTGCTTGGGCTGTTTGTGCTGTGTGTCCTAGAACACGGCCCTTCCTCTCGTTCTGAGGATGGTCTGAGTTGCTCCACTCTAAGCAAATTGTGCCCCTCTTGGATCTAGCAGCTCCTGGAACACTTTTACAAAGAAGCAGAGAAAATTTCTGCTTTTTTAATTCACCCACAATGCAGATTAAAAACCAAAAAGAGCCTTTTTCTATCTTTTCCTTTGGGGTTAAAAAAAAAAATCCCCTCCACACTGTCTCTGGTACATAGAGGTGTAAGTTGGGGAGCGTTTTGACATCCATAAAGGAAGTTTCAGTAAACCTGAAAGGAATTAAGCCTCGCAGCATACAGAGTTCACATTGGAGTTCTGTGGAGATTTTCGATTTCTTTATTTTCATTCCTCCCCACCTCTGTCCCAGCATTCAGGAGGACTTGTGTGTTTTCATTTTATCTGTTCTTACTCCTCTTGGCCTTGCTCCGGCAACATCTGGCCTCAGCGCCCTGTCGCAAGGTGTCATTAAAGAGAAAAAAAAAAGCTTAAGGGGAAAATGTCTCTGGAGTTGAGAAGTTGCCTGTGTTGAACTAAGGCCGCCAGTTGAAGCTGCCGGGTTTATGGAGCATTATACGAACAGCCCCAACATTAAAGGGCCTCCTTTTTATGAATGGGTTGTGAAGAATGTAAATAAAGCAGCATCTCTCAATGGGGAAGCATTTTACATAAGCAATACTACCCCAGCCCCAGTATTTATGGGAATTTGCTAGCATAGTCTGGCAGAACTCACTTCCTTTGTGAACTTGCCATTGTGTTGGGGACTTTGGAGGGACAAGAAGAGTGTGCTTTGACACGGAGGGCAGCCCCAGTGCTCCTGCTCTGCAGGTCCCCGGCCTTGACGTGATGGGCCACCTCATGGCTGGAAGTGCCTGCTAACCCTGAAAAGGTGGACAATACAGCATTTAGTCAAGAGCCTGTGATGATTAGAAGCATAGGCTCCTGGCACCTGGGTTCTGAGATTCTGCAGCGCCTCACCCTTCAGGCTGCTTCTACCTCCCCGGAGAAGGGGACAGGGAGGTCCTGGATGATGAAATCCTGCCTGTTTTTAGGGGAGACACCTAACTGTAGTAAAATAGACTGGTTTGAATTTCAACTCCTTTATGTTTCCCCTGCTCACCTCCTGGTACTGCCACTAATGAGCAGTAAACCGGCTAATAGGGAGAAGTAACAGCAGCAGTGGCCGTGAGGCTGAGGCTGCAGGCGCTCTGCTCAGGGCCAGACAAGTGCCCTTGGCTCCAATGAGCTGGCTTTGCAGAGTGGCTGAGTACTAGCCTGGCCCTGGGGTGCAGTGGAGGTATTGGTGTCCTGCCCTAGGTGACTTGGTCTAGCGGCTGGGGATCTAACTGTGGTGGGTTTGGTGAGCAGGCCTCAGGGCAGTCACATCCAGGACTTTGTGTGATGTCCCGGGAAGCATTTTCATCCAGATTCCATTTTTCCCAGTGGGAAACACCTGCAAAGATGGTTTGTTATTAACCTGTCTCAGCATCCCACCAGTAATAATAACAATAATAATAACATTGCCCTTGAGATCTTCTGCAGGCACCACGAATAAGAGAATGGGTTTGTCTCTCAGCCTCTCTGAGGTTTGAAATAGGAGCTTATTTCTGAGGCACCATAACCAAGTTACCTGAATGAAAAAATGACAAGTGACTGGTCTTAGTTAACAGGATCAATGCCAGGCAGAAACTTGAGGTCTGCATCTTTTTTCTAATGTTTCTGTTCCAATAGGTTTGCGGGATGAGGGTGGGGGCTTTAACACACCTGGTGTGTTAAGACACCTGGTGTGTCTCTGCCTCTTGTGACCCCAGGGTCTCACCTGGAGTGGTACTTACCACCCCATACTTCCCTTCCATCTTCAGTGCCTGTTTGGGCCCCAGCCCTCCTTACATGCAGCTCTTTCAGTTTCCTACCTGCAGAGGAGAGGGGTAGCCCTTCTTCAACGGCAGCTGCCTGTCTAAATGTTTGGGGAAAATTCAGTTTGTTAATCACATTCTCATCCGGCCAGGTGGTTTAGAGGTGAATTATTATTATTACTGTTTTTTTGGCTGTGTCTTGTAGCTTGTGGGATCTTAGTTGCCCTACCAGGGATTGAACCCGGGCCTCAGCAGTGAAAGCGCCAAGTCCTAACCACTGGACTGCCAGGGAATTCCCTAGAGGTGAATTATTAGTTTTTAGAGCATCTTTGCAGATACCACAGCAAAGGTATTAGGGTGTTGCTTGATGCCAGGATATCCTGATGTGTATGCCAGAATGGAAGATGGAGTCACGATTCCACTATAGTCAGGGTCAGCAGGCCCTCCTCAGTAGTGAGGGGTGTCCCTGGAGGCGTTCACACAGTTGGGACAAAGTGTAGAAAAGAATTGTAAAACAGATGAAATGACTGTAAGAGATAATCGTCAGAGAAAATTGGAAGGACTTGGACTTATTTGGCCCAAAGAGGTAGCCATAGAGGTCAGGTAATACATCTTCAAATATTAAGATGGCTGTTTGGAGTGTGATGACCAAATTTCTGTCTTCATTGCAGTCCGTGATGGAGATTTCATCTGATTCGAGATGTGGTTAGATGCATGGGGTGGGGGGGCAGTCTGTAGACTCCTTTCCTGGATTGACTGTTAAAATCAAGAAAACATGTCTTTGCAGCCCTTACCCCTTTCGAGGATATAAAATGGGTTTGTTTCAGAAGTGCATCTAAGAGCATATTGGGAACTTTGAGAGACTTTCCTGTAGAAACAGTTTGTAAAATTATGTTTATATTCCCTGGCCAGTATATAGATGGCTCTTAATCGTAGTACATTTTCAATTCTTTTGTCGTGAAAAATCAGGAAAAACTAATAATGTGTTAATGCCAATAATTAAAACAGCACAGAGAAGCAGAATTGCACATGCAAGTTGATCTCGAATGTTGGTCTGTGACTCAGCAGCCGTCCTGTGTTGCGGTTTGGGGCGTGGGCTTGGGGACTGACACCAGCCACCCCGCCTCTGCCCTCGATGGTGTGGGAGTGTGGGCAAGTTCTTCTGCCTCTCTGTTTTCTCCACGTTAGAGTGAGATGATATCAGCCACCGGGAGTGGGGGGTGGCAAGGATGAATGAGAGTGACGGTGACTGTAAGAAGTAAGTGGAACGAGAGGAATAGTCTCCTGAGATAGCTAGGCAGGTTGGGAGAGAGAAGAAAGAGGACAGTCGTGGAAGAAGGTTGTGCTGTGTAATATGAGAGAATTCCTAAAGTAGCCTGTTGAACTGTAGATTATATTGAAGAGGCAAGGTGGACTCCTGGGGATGAGGGATAGTTTGGAGGTTAGAGTTTCTCTGGGCTGTAAGTTGGGCCATCAGTCTAGGGTGGAAATGTTATATGGGATGGAGCAGGTGGGCACCCAGATCTTCATTTGTTCAGTAAGCTCTTACTAAGCCCTGTGGATAAGATTTATTGGTAAGGAAGGCAGAGCCTGCCTGTCCCTGCAGAGCTTGCATAATGAGGGTGTTACTAAACAGTTAATTGGTTAGGCGTGAGATATTCAGGTTGGCTGCCTGTGTTTCTGTTCGTGCTGTGGGAGTACTGGGAAGCCCTGGTCTTGGGTCTTGTTCCTCATGGCTGTTTCATTCAGGACATCAGCACTTTGCTGGGGAGGCTAAGGGCAGAGCTCCCATGTTGGCCTGGCTGGCCAGTTTCTTGTGTTCAGGACAAGAGATTGCACCTCCAGTCTTGGCACGCCATCTTAGAAAAACAAGTTACTGGTTCCTGGAGTGTCCTGGTGGTTGAACCAGCACATATCCTTTGCCACTCCTGGGCAGGTGCCCGGAGCAGGCTGGTGAGCTGTTGCGTTTTTTGAAGAACGGTGCATCAGTACACGAGGTTTCCTCCTGGTTGACCTGTTGCTGAGCCTTGAGGTTCCCTGTCCCTGTTCCTGCTTTATTTTTTCCACACTTTAACTGCCAGGAGCAAATGGGTCCTGCTCCAGGAGGAGATTTGCTTCTGGCCTGGTCTGTGCACTGTGGAGTCTGGGTGGGAGGGTCTGAGGGAGCCTTAGCCTGGCGCTCCCTGTCCCCCAGCCTGGAGTAATCCTGTATGGAGCCAATGGTGGTGAGTCTGGGGAAAGCTGCATTTGTCTCCCGCCCTTTCCAAATGTTTAGGAAGCACATTTCTCAAAGTGCTGCCCATTTCCCATTGGGCTTAGTACACCTGGCAAGAAGTAGATCGTAGACCCTCAGTAAGAGTCTGAAAGTCCTGGCTCAAATGTGCCCTCTGGGAAGCTGCCATGGAGCCAAGCTCTCTGTACCGAGCTCCAAGCCCTCAGTCACAGCCCTGTCACGCTGTCTTGCCCTCTGTCTTCCTACCAGCCCAAGCTCCAGTTCCTCAGTCTGCTTTGCATTTTTCTTCAGCACTTGGCGTGATACTTGACATGTATGGGGAAAGAATGAGCTTGTGTTGAGCGCCTGCTGTATACCAGGCACTCTGCTAGGCAGTTGACACACACTCCTATTTAACTTGATCCTCGTAACAACCCTGCTGTGTAGGTAAGGAAACCAAGGCTCAGAGAAGTTCAAGCCATTGACCAAACCCACTTCGGATTAGCAGTGGCACGAAGTGGCTTCCAGCCCCGTGTGGGTCTTGCCTTGCTGAGCTGTGGCGAGGGGCCAGCAAACGTTGGCTGAATGAGCAAAGGTCACAAGAGGTGCCGTGTGCCTGGGAGTGAGCGACGGGTGCTCTGGCTTAGCTGGACCGACACCTGCACATAGAGGTCTGCCTGGTGCACACAGGAGCTGGGCACTGGGAAGAAGCTGGGGGAAGGTAGGTTGCCTTCAGTAGGGACATGTGCCTTAGAGGAAGCCTCTACAGACTAGTTTTGTATTGCATGTGATTACCTTCTAATTTGTCAGGGCTGAGTTTCTTAGAGCAGAGCACTGTGGTATGACTAAAATACAGTGTTCTCTGCCCACTGTCCTCACTCAGGGGTCTGTGTGTATATATTGACTTACAGGTCCCAGGGGTAAGTCTTGTCTCCCTCACTCTCAGCCCCCCTACCTGCAAGGAAGGGCCTTGCCCTGAGACTAGGGACTGGCTGTTTCCAGTGAGAAGGTGAAGGAGATTCCACCAACTCTACTGTTACTATATTCCTGTACTTAATTGCAATTCTAATGTAAAATGGAGAGGTCCATTTCATAGTCTGAGTCCCCTCCCTCCCCACAGAGATGTTAACAAGAGGTGTGATATCTGGCCTTGGGTCCAGAGCCAGCAGTACGTGGAGGTTCTGGATGCTCAGGTGTAGCTCTGGGCGCGTGTGTCTGGGCGCTCCCGCTGGGATGCTCAGCGTGGACAGGAGTAGCCAAAGGTGGGGCCTGGCTGTGGGGCTGGGCCGGTGGCTGCACCGGACCCTGTGTGGGGTGGGGATGGGCCTTCCCCTGCACTGCTGCTCCTGCCTCTCTGGGCTCCTGGGAGCCCCCAGTGTGAAGTGTGAGGAGCAGGTGGTCGACAGGCCAGAGATAGGCTTGGTGCCTCCGGGGCAGGCGGGCCCAGCTCCTCAGATGGCCACGACCCGAGGGCAGTCTATAAAACAAGCCGCATCCAGACGGGTCAGGCCAGTTCCCTTTGGTCAGGCGCCGTGCTTCCTGCCCAGGTGTTTGTAGGGTCCCAGCCTGACTGCAGAGTAAATTGAGTACCCACAGCAAGTGAGGCTGAATGGGCACCAGGGAGGCCCTCTCTTCGGGGCAGTACCCTGGGGCTTGAGCTCTGAGCTGCTGGAGCCAAGGCTTCTGCTCTCTCTGGGAGCCTGCACTGAAGCTGCAGTCAGATGGCAGCAGCAGGCAGAGCGAGTGCCCTCTGACCCCATCCCCTGGGCCTTTAGCATCTGAAGATCTCGCCTTTCTTGTTTCTTGGAGGCGTGGAGCTGTTATTCAGGGTCTGTGGGATACAGTTTCTGCCCCTGCCCTCTTCGCTGCATTGTAAACCGAGCCCCCCAGAGTTCACCCCAGACTGAGTCCCGAGTGGGATAAGGGTGGCACGGCTGCGTTTCCCGGGGTGGACACTCGGGTGTTTTCAATGGAACGGTAGCAGAGCAGGGGTCAGGTACAGGCTGCGTTTTCAGATTTCTCACCACTCCCGGTGGCTCTGGACTCCTCCTAATGTGGGGATTCGAGGGCTGAGGGCAGGCCACCCTCCACTGTCTGTGGGTCTGAAAGAAGGGGATCCCCAGGATGTTGGCCTGCCCGGTTCCTACTCTGCTAGGCTCCTGCATGGTCCCTAGTGTCATTCTCACCACCACTCTTAAGTAAAGTTCTTTCTGATGTGTCTCTTTGAGATGAGGCATCTGAAGTTCAGCAAAGTTAGGTAAGTTGCTCATGAGGGCCAGAGCTGGATCCAGGTCTGGCTGACTTAAAGCTTTGGCTGTTGCCATTTTACCGGCTCTAGGGGGTTCAAGAGATACCAGCCGCATCTTTATCTGGCTTTATCACAAGAATTTCAGGAGCTTCACCTCTCTGTTTTTCCATGAAGTAACATCAACTAAATTTAAAAGAACAGGAGCTTGCCTTTGTGCTCTTCCTGCTTTTCTTCTCTGATAGCAGAGTCAAGAAACTCAGTGTTCGTGAAAAAGTATTATTCCGTTGAGGGGTGGCGGAGGGGGTTATTTTATTCCAAGAGAGATTGCAGAAGTGGGCAGTGCTTACTTAACTCGGTGCCTACTGTGTGGCTTTAGGGGTAATTGGAGGGAGGTGGCTTGGGTCAGGGCCCTTCCTGACCCTCACCCAGGGGACCACCTGGTCTGCTCTTACCTAAGACCGCCCCCCCAACCCCAAGTACTCCCTCCCATTACAGATAAACCAAAAAGCCTGAAAAGCATAATTTCAAGTGCAGTGGGTAAGAGAGGTTTCAGGAAGAGCAGTGGGGCAGAGCCCTGGGTCCTGAACCCCTAATGATGGGGGTGTGGGTGTGGCCTAGAGCTGGGTAAGTTAGGGAGAGCCATGGCCAAGGCTGAGGGCCTCTTTCTGCCCCAGGGCAGCCTCTGCTTGGGGGAGTGATCTGGTTTCGACCTGCTCATCCAGGCCCCCACCCTTGCCCTCGTTTCTCCTCTGGTGCCCACAGCCCATCTCCTCCAGGCCTTTGACCTGCTCTTGCACACAGTACCTTGGGTGTCCTCCACCTGCCCTGGTGGGCCGTGGGGGCTACGTATAAGGTGCTGCTGCAGCTTGAGGGCAAAAGATAAGGCCTCCCTCCTTTTCTATTTCTGTGGAGATGACTTCTCCCAGCCCTGGTTAGGCTTGTGATTTTGGATTCAACTTTTGATTCATTGGGTCTTTGGCTCGGAGGACCACCAGCCGGCCACTGTGCTTCAGACTGGTTTTCTTCAGTGAGGGCTTGCTTGACATGGTCTAGGCGAGCTCTAAGACGCCCTGGGGAGTCCCTCCTAGGAACCTTCTCCCGAGGGTGCCTGAACTACCTGCCCCTGGGAGGACAGGGCTTCCCAGAGAAGAGGAGGGTAGTCTGAGAGAAGCAGGGCACTCTTATCTGTTGGTAGTGGCAGAAAGTTCCTGGTTGAGCTGGTGTGTAAGTGGGAGGGACAGGACAGCAGGATGGTTGGCAGAGCTGGAATGGGAACCAAGCCTCCTGCTTTCCCGGGATCTTCTTCCCCCATTGAGCTGGGCCACCCCTGCAGGTTGGAGGGGCCCTGGCAGGCTGGGCGCACCTCCACCCAGCCCCACCCCAGGGAAAAGCTGCTGCCGAAGTTCTCACACGTCCATCTGGCTTCAAAGCATGACTCACTGACTCTCTTCAGCCTGGAGTGCAGTGCGCTAGGCAGCAGAGTCCCCAGCCTCTCCTCAGGAGCGTGAGTGACATTGCTGCCTTAGGCACCACGTGAAAGCAAGGAGTTCTGCGGGTGATGGGATTTGGCAAATTCAAGGGAGGCTAGCAGGAGGCCCAATATGCTTGATTTGAAAATGTGACTTGCACCCTTTGATTTAGAAGCTTCCTGGGATCATCAGCCTCAGGGACAGTGGGTGTCCCTGAGGGACGAAGAGGGAGGTGAAGGAGTGAGATACTCTGCCGGAAACAAATTCCCAGGTTCTGGGGACAGACTCCCGAAAGTGGAAGGCTTTTCTCCGAATCTTTTTCATATTGCAAGGGAAAGACTGAGTGGGACCAAGTATCCCAGAATCCCTGGGCCATCCATCCATGTAGCAAGTCTACCAGCAAATTGAGGGTGGGGGGAAGCGAGGGCAGACCAAGGACGACCATGGTCTGCTAAGAGCTCTTCATTGGCCAGGCTTGGAAACACCTCCCTGTGTTCGCTTTCTCTTTCCCATCCACTCCTCCTTACTCTGCTTGGTGTCCATGTCCTTAAAGGCCATAAGCCCAGGTGACCTCAGCCTTGGCCACCGGCCATTCCCAGGCCCGACTCCTCTGGTAACTTGGGGCCTGTTGAGGGGCTTTGGCCCCTGCTCAACTGTGTGGTCTATTCACTGTCCTCCTTCTCCAGGCCCTTTGGGGGTGGGGGAGGGCTGGGCGCAGGCTTCCCTAGGAAATACAGATGTGCTTCTCCTTGTTCCTGCTCCTTCACCTCTGGCACAGGGGTGCCCTGCCCTTGAGGGAAGGGCCTGGGGTTATAAGCAGCTGGGATTCTTTTGAGGGCTAATAAGCGTGCTGAGCAATCAGGGATGGGTGGACACCCTGATTAGAAGAAAGAAAGCATCTTAGGTAGCCTAGCAGATGCCTGAGGTTTTTCAGGAGCACTCCAGTCTGTGCTTCAGGAATGAATGGATTTGCCTCTGTGACTCTCTGTCCTGCCTGGGGCCTAGTCTCTGGGTATGCAGGTCCCCGCATGTGGCCAGAGCAATGCCTGGCAGCCCGCCTCCCTTTTCCAGTTTTCCAAGTTCTTTCTCAGGGGTGAGGGACACCCCTGCTGCCCTCAGCCTGGTTTTTGGAGCACTCTTTCTCAACTAGTGGCATGTCTCTGGAGAGAGGGTAGAGGGTACCCAGTGACCCCAGCCACTGGCCCAAGGCCACAGGAGCTACTGGAAGGGCTCTGGATTCCCTGGGAGTCCTCAGGCTTGGGACTTTCACGGTTAAATCCTGGCCCTGCAGGGACTGCTCCCAGCTCCTCTGGTGGAGTGAGAGTGAATAACAATAGCAGCGGAGAAATCAAGCTGAAAAGCTTGCTGGGCAGGAGGGGTCCCAGAGTGCTGGGGAGGGCAGAGCTCCGTCTGACACCTTACTCAGCAGCATCTTGCTTTGTTGGGGTGTAGGAAGGGAGTGAACAGCATAGTAGTCTCTGACCACCGATGCCGGCAGTGTCCGTCCCCCGACCCTGCCCCTCAGCTCTCCATTGCCTGGGCTGTGCCAGCTTCCTGCACACAGCCTGCTGCCTTTTTCATTTACGGGGGTGCCCGGGGGGCCCAGGTATGTTGGAGGTGGGGAGGGTGTCTGCTAAGCAAAGTTAAGGGATGATGCCTGGTCGCAGGCATTTTCTGTCTGGAGCTCTGGGTTTCCTGTGACTCACCCCCATCCTGCCCCCTGCCTGGCATCTTGCCTACAAGGAGGGAGTCCTGAGGAATAAGGCAGGACTAACAGGGCTGCCTGGGTTTGTCGCCTGAGTTAGTTCTTCTATTTGGTACTTTCTTTTCCCAGCTCTTAGTGGCTGGTGGGCCTTTAAAGCTGTACCACAGGTCTAGAGTGTGGTCCCTGGGTTTCCTACCTGGGAATGCTGGCCCCAGCCTTACTGACATCCCTCCCCCAGGCACGGGCACTGGGCCGTTTGGAATCTGAACTAAGGTGGGGCTGGCTCCACGGGCTGGCTGAGACCTCCCCCCACAGGCTCCTCACAGCCAGGCCTTCACTCTTGAGGGGGCTTTCCAGCAATACCCAGGTTATGGCTGTCCTACTGTATGTGCCAGGCAGGTGTCCTCACAGGTGGACTTTGCCTCCTCCACGGCACAGCAGGCAGGTTCCTCATCTCAGCTCCTCGCTGTCCATCTCCTTATCCTCCTGTGGCCAATCTCAGAAGCCTCGAGAAGGGGGAGGGGACTGATAATGTCTTTGAAGGAATTGGTGGGCTCCCACCACCCAAGCCCCTATCCTGGATCCATGTCCTCAGGACAGTCTCCTCCTGTCCTACGATGAGTATCTAGTGGGAGAAGAACAGGTGGAGACAACCGAGAGCTTTGCCCCCAGCTTCTTCTGTCTTCCAGCTCTGGGGTTTGCATTGCTCCATAGGGTCCCCAGGGGCTTGGTTCAGAGGAGAGTGGGGCAGCCAGTCCTTGCACAGCTGCTGGTAGCCTGACCCCGCTAGACCTTTGCACTCTGGAAGGGGGTGTCCCGGGAACATCCAAGCTGGAGATGGAGTGAGTGGCCAGAGTTACTGCAGGGGATGCGGGCCAGAGTTACTGCAGGGGATGCAGGCCAGAGTTACTGCAGGGGATGCGGGATGGGCTGCAGTGGGGGAGAAAGCAGGCCAGGGCAGGCTTCTCTCATTGCCTGCCTTATGTCCTGCAGCTTGGAGGTACTCCATGACACACACTCGGAGGAAGTCTCTTTCCATGCTGAGTTCGGGCCCCACGGGCCGCCAGGAGCCCCTGCAGATGGAAGGCAGCAGTATGGAGCAGGGGGCAGAGGGTGTGGAGCCAGGTCCTCCTGAGAGCCCAGGGCACCTCACGGGGCGCCGCAAGAACTACCCACTGCGGAAGCGCCCGTTAATTCCCGAGAAGCCCAAGGCCTGCAAAGTGCTGCTGACCCGCCTGGAGAATGTGGCTGGTCCACGGAGCGCAGATGAGGCTGATGAGCTGCCCCCCGACCTGCCCAAGCCCCCTAGCCCGGCCCCATCCAGTGAGGACACTGGCCTCCCCCAGCCCCGCAAGCGGCGCCTGGCCTCCCTCAACGCTGAGGCCCTCAATAACCTGCTGCTGGAGCGGGAAGAGACCAGCAGCCTGATGGGCACCCGCCGCAGCCGAGGGGGAGACCCCCACCGCAGCCGGGACCGTGACCGGGCCACTGGAGGCTGGGCCTCCTCCAAGAAGCGGCCCCGGCTGGGGGACCTCGGAGGAAGTCGGGACCTGTCCCCAGAGCCAGCACCGGATGAAGGGGCCCGCCGAGATGGCGATCCAACTCCCAAGAGACTGGCCAGCCTGAATGCAGCTGCCTTCCTAAAGCTGAGCCAGGAGCGGGAGCTACCCCTGCGGCCGCCTCGTGCCCATCCAGAAGCAGATGGGCACTCCACTGAGCCACCAGCACTGAGGGCCCCGAGGCCAAAGTGGGCCAAGGTCAATGGCAAGAACTATCCCAAGGCCCGGCAGGGGGCTGGCTCTGGGGAGGCTGCAGGCCCACCCGGCTGGCAAGGACACCCCGAGGAGCCATGGCCATCTGCCACCCCTCGTGGGCCGTCCAGCCAGCCACCTTACCAGCCCCTGAGCGAGGCTCTAGAGAGCCCCTTGGGGCTGCGCCCTCACCTGCCCCTGCTGATGGGTGGGCAAGCAGCCTTGAAGCCGGAGCCCGGGCGCCCAGGCGAGGAGTCACCTGCCCCCAAGCAGGAACTGCACCAGCCCTCTTTCCCCGCACCCCAGCTCTCCCCGCTACCGATGCCTGGCAACCCCGCCGACTACAGTGGCCTGTGTGGTGGGCCTGAGCTCACCGCGCTAGGCAGCTTCTACCTGTACTGCAGCCAGGCCGGGCTGCGGTGTGGGGGCTACCCCTCCTGCTCCGTGCTCCCCGAGGACAAGCTGTCCCCAGTGGCTGCAGCTAACGCGGGGCTCCTCTTGGCCCCGAGCTCAGTGCCCGCCACGGGCACCCACTTCCAGCACCCTCCATGGGGTTCTCGCTACTGCTCCAGTGAGGATACTGGAGTGAATGGCTACAGCATCTGTGAAATGTTGCCCCCGTCTCTTACCCACATCGGCACTACCTGTGGCGGCTGCCCCTCCAAAATGCCTTTTGCAGCAGGTATGCCTTCCTGGAGGTGGGGTACACCAGGGAGTCTCTGAGAAGCAGTGTCCCAGGAGGGTGGGGCGCACTGGCGTCTGTCTACCGCGTGGGAGAGTCGGGGGTTTTGAGAAGGGAGGATTCCTCTAGTTTTGTGCCCCCAGCCTAGGAGATTCCCAGGAAAGAGGCCCGTGTTTAGCTCTTAGCAGCCCTGCTCCGTCCCCACTGTCTATGGAGGTTTCTCGGCATGGCAGTTAGGTAGCTTTGTGGTGGTGAAGTGGGCAGGGTGTGTCTCTCCTCCCTCTCCACTGGGATGCCCATTCTTAGACTCTGAGTAGCAAGTTAGATGCTGAAATTAGCACTTTTGCCAAGTTCTTCCCATGTCCTTCTGCCTTCCTCGAGGAAAACTAGAATTCCTTACTTCCCGGGAACCCAGACCATCTGCATGCCAACCGAGTTCAGCATTCACGGGAGGGGTGGTGGGTACCAGGCCCCGTAGGTGGTACCAGCTGCAATAGGACAGCTTCGTCCTGGCCATACAGGCCTTGAAAGAGAAGTAATGCTCAGACTTAGAATCACCTTGCTAGATACAGACCGGGTGGGCACACTCTGAGAACAGACAGGCTGCCATCAGGGCCTGGGCTTTGGTGTCTACCTTCTTGGCAAGATCCAGACACCTGAGAGTCTCGTGCTGTAGTTGTTGAGACATCCCTAAGTGATCTCTCTTTCCCCAAACTGGCAGGAGTGTCCTCACATGCCTCTCCAGGCTCCCTTCCTGGCTCCTGGGTGGAAGTGAGGTGACCAGAGCCATGCTAGCCAGCAGGTCTGCCCTGCTGCTGGTGAAGTGAGGGGCCAGGCCTTCTCAGGGCTCTCCCCTCCCCTGCACAGCCCTTCTTGAAGGGGTCCATAAAACAACTTAATAAACTGGTTGACTCTGGCCAGACTGGTTGTTTCAGGTTCTCGCATGAGTTGGAGCTCTAAGAAATGAGAACAAGCTTCTTTCTAGGCTCTTCTTTTTCTTCCGTACCACTCTCTAAGTCTAGTCACTTAAACTGTGGGACCCAAGACCCCTAGCCCCTTGCCCTGGGACACCAGTAAGCACCATGTGCCAGGCGCTTGTTCTTAGTGCTTTATATATGGGAGGCCATGTGGCATGTTAATTGAGCACAGACTCTGGAGCCAGACTGAAATGTTCTCCCCACCTCTTCAGCCACGTGACTGTGGGACAAACCAGTAACCACCCTGTGTCTCAGTTTCCTTAATTGTAAAATGGGGGTAAATGGTACCTACCTCATAGGGTTGTTGTAAGGATGTGAAGAATTAATATGTTGATAGGAAAACACCTAGGACACACTATATGATACTCACAACTACTACTTCTGTTGCAAGGCACGGAAAGGTAAAGTGACTTGCCTGAAGTCACACAGCTGGTAAGTGGCAGATCTGGGACTCATATCCTGGTCTCACTCCAGATCCCCTGCTCCTAAGTACGGTGGAAACCTTAGAGAAGGAAGATTAAGTCAGAGCTTAGAGATGCCATTCCCATTACTTCCCCTTCTCTCAGGCTAGAAGAGGAGATGGAGATGTCTGTGGGCCAGTCTCCAAGGTCAAGAAAAACCCTTGGCCAGTCACTGATCATCTCCCTTAACAGCCTCTGACGCCACCTGCCACCTCAGTGGCCTTTGGGTTCACGCTTAGAATTAAAAGAAGAAGGCTCTGAAAGCAGAGGGACTGGGGGTTCCCTGCTTATCCTTACCTGCCCTGACCTCCCTCTCTCCTTTTCCCAGAAGGCTGCAGGTCCCTGGGCCAGCTGGAATTTCCTCTCCCAGAAGCCGGCCACCCTGCCTCACCTGCCCACCCCCTCTTGGGATGCCCTGTGCCCAGCGTGCCACCTGCAGCAGAGCCTGTCCCCCATCTTCAGACACCCACCTCGGAGCCCCAGACGGTAGCTCGTGCATGCCCTCAGAGCGCCAAGCCTCCTAGCGGCTCCAAGTCAGGTCTGCGCACGGGCTCTAGCTGTAGGCACACTGCGCGGAGCAAGGCTGCCCGCAGGCCCAGCCACCCCAAGCAGCCTCGCGTCCAGCGCCCACGCCCCCGCCGCCGCCGCCGCCGCCGCACTAACGGCTGGGCGCCCGTTGGGGCTGCCTGTGAGAAAGCCGTCTATGTCTTGGTGAGTGCCAGCTCTCAGCTGATGGGGAGAAGGGAGGGTGGCGGTTAGGGACATAGGACCTGCAGTGAGTTGGGTCCCAGGAACCCCTGGCTCTAGCCACTCTGAGAAGTGACAAGGGGTTCAAGCTCAGTTGTACCCCAGGAACTGATCACACTGGCCCGGCCTGCTCCCCCAACCCGTACTGATCCTGTGCCCTGTGCCTTGGGGAGTCACGGAATGCACAGTCAGTCACAGCTGGTGGCTGCCATCTCTGTCACCGACTCTTAGGGAAGCCTCCTGAAGTGTCTTCACCTCTCATCCCGGATTATAAAGTGGAGGACTTCCCTGGAGGCTTTTTGGATAAGTATGTATAGGGGAAATTGGGATAGGCAGAGAAAATTGGTGATACAGGAACATCTGGGATGATGAAAAGAACGTAGACTGAAATGTATCTAGCACGTCTTAGGTGCCAGAACCGAACTAAGCACTTTACATGCATTATCCGCTTTCATCATCACCGCCGCCCCGTGAGGTACGCACACACCCCGTGGTCCTAGAACTACCCTCATTTCACAGACGAGGAAACAGGCTTAGCAGTAGATTAAGTCATTTGCCTGTGATAAGGCTTTGCTGCTTATACCATGGTGGTTTAAGAGTCAAACCCAGACTGCCCATTAGGAATCTTGAGGACCTGCCCGGTGCTGGGGGCTTGGAGCACGAGAGCCAGCTGTCGTGAGTGTGATGGTCGGAGTGCAGGCCCAGAAGTTTCGAGCCACTTTCTTACCCCTGTTCCCATTTCTCTTCCTTTCTCCAACGGTGAGGATTCCCTTTCCTGCCCCTGAAAGCCAGGCTCAGGGAGGAGGGGCCAGAGTGCAAACCACTTTGGCAGTCTCCCATCCTCAGCGGTTTGACTGCCCTGAGGAGAGCACAGAGAGGATGTCACTCCCTCCGCATGCTGAATGCGGCCCCACAAGCCTTGTTTATGTCATTGGTTTGTTGCTCAGGATGAACCGGAACCAGCCATCCGAAAGAGCTACCAGGCGGTGGAGCGGCATGGAGAGACGATCCGAGTCCGGGACACTGTCCTGCTCAAGTCAGGCCCTCGAAAGACGTCCACACCTTATGTGGCCAAGATCTCTGCCCTCTGGGAGAACCCGGAATCAGGTACCCCTTGTCTAGAGTTGGACCTGGCACTAGTGTCCTGCGTCCTTGGCAGAGTCTGCCTTCCACTAAGCCAGCGTCTGTCTGGTGCTCAGGGCTGCAGACGGCCTTGTGCTTGGGTTGGATCAGCTCATTAACCTTTCCAGCCATCAGGGCCTGAGCGCCTGTCACCCTGCCTCACCTGTCAGTGCCTTTTCCTCCTCCTTCCTCCATGCCTAACAGCATTCTAGGCCACTGAATTGCCAGAGTTGGCCCAAGGCAGGGATTAGGGGTGGCCAGAGCCTGCAGAATTGGCCTAGGCTTTGAAGTTGAATGAGCCTCCAGGGCAGGTGGCCAGCCCGCCTGCCTATCTAAGTAACTCTGGAGCTGCCAGCTCAAGCCCTGATTGCTTCTCTTTCCCCCCTAGGAGAGCTGATGATGAGCCTCTTGTGGTATTACAGACCAGAGCACTTACAGGGAGGCCGCAGTCCCAGCATGCACGAGGTGAGCTGCCTGGCGGGGGAGAGGCTGGGGCACTGAGAACGTGGTATGGGGGGGTGGGGCAGCCTGGGCATTCAAGTCCCTGGACTCATTACCTTGGACACCAGAGAACCTGGGGAAAGGCCTGAGTTCTAGCCTCTTTTCCCAACACTGCCCCAATTCATGTTTTGAAGGGAATAGTAACCTTTGTCTTGAAAGGTGGGGCAGAAAGGGAGCCCCCAAGAGCAGGGTGCCAGAATGGGAGCAAGTAGTTGTGTCTTCCTGGCGACAGGAAAGGGGAGGTGGAGCTGCACACCTTTACTGTCTGCAGCAGGAGAGGGAGGGGAGAAAAGTCTCTACTGACACCCCTTGCTATCTACCAAGCCGTGTGTGGGTTGCTCCACCCCCGGTCTGGGCTCCCTTTTACTTTTTTTCCCCTCTCTGGGACTTTTCATCTAAATGGGAGAATGCACACCAATTCCCCTCTCCTCCCCTGGGCTGGGGTGGGGGTCGGGAGGCTGATGTCAGTCAGAGGCTGGAGCGGGTACTTGGCTGCTCCTGAGTAGGACAGGACCTGGGAGGAATGCCTTGGGCTGCTTGATGAGGAGCAGTTAGGCTGAAATTCCAGGGAAGCTCCCTAGCTTCCTGGGCACTAGCTGGAGTTGTCTATCTCAGGTCAGGAGTCCCAACAGAGTGGTTAATGTCTGCCTTGCTCCTGGAGCTAGGTGCTTCCCACCCTGGTAGCCAACCTCCTCCTCCCTCCCCTTGAGCCTTTGCAGAATGAAGTCTTTGCATCGAGACATCAGGATCAGAATAGTGTGGCCTGCATTGAAGAGAAGTGCTACGTGCTGACCTTTGCTGAGTACTGCAGGTGGGTGGTGCCCTGTACCTCTGGCTAGCCTCTCCCCTCAGAATTCCCAGGGCTATTTGGGTGCTGCCTGTGATCCCCAAGGGGATCTGACTCACTGGGCCTGACCTCCTAGAACTTTCTTCCCACAGTCTGCTTCCATCATGTAATTTTTATGGAAAAAAAAGAAAAATTGTTCCCCCTCTGAGGCAGAGTGATTGGGGCAGAGTTGCAGAGTCGGGGATAGTTAGAGTACTGCTCTCAGAAAAAGTCAAGGAGAATTGACAGGTGATTGGGAGGGAGGCCCTGGTAGGTGTGGTTCCCCAGTGACAGAGAAGATGGTTGGCAGAGAGGGCATAGGCCCAGGACAGGGATGGAGGCAGCACCTGCCCTTGTGGAGGTGGGAGGGGGTGTCCCAGCCCTCTGGGCAGGGTAGGGAAGGAATTGGTCTTCCTGCTAAGATAGCTGTGGTAAAGACAGCGAATGGTGTGTCACTGCAGATTCTGTGCCATGGCCAAGCGTCGAGGCGAGGGTCTCCCCAGCCGAAAGACAGCACTGGTGCCCCCCTCTGCGGACTACTCCACCCCGCCACACCGCACAGTGCCCGAGGACACGGACCCTGAGCTGGTGTTTCTTTGCCGCCATGTCTATGACTTCCGCCATGGCCGCATCCTCAAGAACCCACAGTAGCCCCCTCACGCCCACACTGGGGCTGCCCACGGGCAAGTGGGGCTCAGGGCAGGGGGCACTGCTTGAAGCACAGCACTTGGTTAAGGGGCCACAGGAGCCTGAGGTGGCTGGCCTGTGGTTCTCTTGTGGGGGGAGGGCAGGGGCCCCTATGGATTTGGGCCCCATGGGAGGGAAGGGGAGGCCAGGGTATACGAAAAGCATCAGAGCCCTCAGCTTGGCCCAGGGCACCTCTCTGTGGTCCCCTGGGCAGAGGCTCCTGAAGAAGCAGTCTTCCCTGAGGCTGGGCCAAGCCTCAGGGGCATGGCCCCTGGGGGGATTGGGGGAAGGTCCTTCAGGAACCAGGCCCTTCTTTGTCCTCCCCTGGGCCCTTCAGGGGGGAGTGGGAGCCAGCTTTACCTCACCCACTGTGACCCGCTGCTTCCCCATTAGCCTGGGACCAGGCTCTCCCAGATTCTAGCACAGCTCCGAGCTCATTCCTTTGAGGCCTAGGGAGCCAAAGTCTGGCTCCCAGAGCATTGACTTTCTCTTCCTGGACTTGGGGCCTTTCTCTGGCATTCCTCCTTTGCCCCTGCAGTAGCCCCTGGTGCTGGGACAAGTTACCAGCCCTCACAGTCATGGGTGTGGCCCCCTTGTGGGAGTCAGCTTCCTGTCCACCTCCTGGTGAAGGCCACCCAGCAGGTCTGGCCTCCCAGAAATTAACTGATCAACATGGGGTTTGTCATGTCTGGGAGAGCAGAAGGGAGCTGGGAGGGGGTGGGGGCAGGGGGCAAGGAAAATTGCTACCTGATTTATTGAAGACTTTTCCTCTTGCCTTACACTTAGAGGTTTAGGAAACCTCTTGCAGAACTTCACACATGACTTTTCAAGCCACACCCACCTGAAATCAAACCAAAGGAGTGCTGTGGCTCCCCTTGCCCTGCCACCTCTTACCCTAGTCTTTTGTAGATTGCACTAATTTACATCCCAGCGAGAATCAACACTGTATCAGTCCACAGAGACCTGCTGAGCTGCAGCCTCTCACTCTAGGAGCTAAGGACCTGCATTTTCAGTTTGTTCCTGTTGCCCAGGGGCCCTGTTCTCACCTCATGCTGCTCCCCAGAGTAGATTAGGAGACTCAGCCCCCTGCTATCCTTGCCAGAACTAGGCCCTGGCCCTGGCCCTGGGGCACTCCGTGTGGCAGCTGGAGCAGTCTGGTTCTTTCCTATTTGTACCAAAGAGGAGCCTGGTAGGGAGAGGGAGTGTGGCTTGGGCCCGGCGCTGGGCACATGCTCGTGAGTGATTCCACAGGCCACAACCCTGGGGACAGGAGTCAAGGAGGGCAGCACTGGGTCCCCCTCCCCTAGGGAGGGGCAGACAGACCCTGCAGGCTGAGGAGGTGGCACTGGGTGAGGACAGTTGGGCGGGAGGTGGAAGTGAATCCTGAGGGCACTCCCAGCGATCCCCCAACCCTGTGCTGTCCCTGAGCAGATGGCTGCTCCTGATTGGTCATTGGGCTTGGGTGAGGCCTGGACCATTCAGAGGTGAATTTACACTTGGGAAGCCCAACCCCAAACCTGAAGGGAAGGAACTTGGGTCCCCTTGTATTGAATAAGCTGTTTGGAGGAAGGCATCATCAGTCCAGGAGGGCGGGGCAGTAAGAGAGGTTGGCAGAGTGGCCGTGGGGTGGGGCCGTGGTGGCTCTGGAGACCCAGCCTTGGAGCCTGCTCTTTCCCAGGGCGCTGGGCCCTTGCTGCCAAGGAGCCCAGCCTCACCCAGCAGGAGATCAGGCCCCTCGTCTCCCAGGAGGCAGGGTCCACTGCCCACAACTTAAATGCTTTTGAAATCTCTTAGATGTGGAAATATTTTTTCGAACCTGAAAATGCAGCTGGTAGAATTTCAATGGAAGCATAATTCATGTAAAATATATTTTAGTTGATATTTTGTAAAATGCACTTTTTGTGTGTGTCGACCCTGGTTTCTCAGATCTGTATTTCAGTGTTTACAAGGGAGGGAGGACCTTTCCTCACCTCCCTTTTGACAGAGATTAGAAGTACTTCTTTAAGAAAAAAAATAATAAATTTGAGAAATTGTATTGATTTAGAAAAGGACCATTTCCTTTGTGTCGTGTCATCTTTTTGTGTGTGGGTGCAGAGGGGCTCACCACTCTTAACCACTGCAGTGCAAGGGCTCACTGAGGTCAGTAAGCAAAGAGCACAGGAATGTGCGGGGAAACAGCGGGAGGAGAGGAGACAGAGGGAATGGGAACTTGAGGTGACTTCTTCGCATCGTGGTGGGCTGAGTGAAATCCTTGGGAACTGGTCTCCAAGTGGTTGCGCGGTGAAGATACCGCCTCATCACCTTGGATCATGCCCCTGGAGAACTGGCCAGCAGAAACTGTTCGAGGGCCTTGGTATCTTGCAACTGGCACTCCTTGCTGAGGAATTGAAGGCTGAATCATGAGGCCAAGGGCTCAGACGGCCTGGACGCTTGGTTCAGTCAACCTAGCCCTAGCCCCAAAGCCTCAGTGTTGACTGTGTTCAAGGTGGGGTGGACCTAAGGCTCTCGGGGTTCCTAGGAGGCAGATATGCTGCCCAACCCGCTCCTGCATTTTGTAAGGACATCTGGGCAGCTGCACTTCCATAGAGCTTGTTAGTGGCACAGGCAGCATCGTGGACATACTGCAGCACTGCCATCAGTGTGCTGTCCACAAGGGTCCCATGAGATGGGCAGTATCCCATCATTTTACAGACGAGAAACTGGTGTGGAGACAAGTACTTTGTCTAAGGACTCCCCCAGAGTAAGTGGCCATTCCTGGATTCAGACTGCCTCACTGTGACTGCTAACACAGAAAACTGCTCAGAGAAATGAGCACATGTGGTGCAGTTACCAAAAACTTCCTCAAAGTTGTTTTTTCCTCTCCTAGTATAGAAGACGTATTTACCGTTTAAAAGAAAAAAGATAAAAGATTTCAGTGGAAATAATCCCATGACCAGAAATCTACCTTCAGTGCTATTGGAAGCAAGGAGCAGTTAGGTGAGGGCTAAACCCTGATGGAGACTTCTAAATCAGTGAATGGTGTCCTGAGATGCACCCCAGCATTCAGACAGAGTAGGGAGCCTGTCCTGAGGAGCTGGAAGGCCACCAGGTTTCCCATTCTTTCCCCTTGCGCATGTGCTGTGCTCACACTGCTAGGATTGGGCGGGCCATGCGTGAGTCTTTTAGCTTCATCTCATCCTTCAGGAGCCCTCATCCTCTGAATTTCCTCTCATCAGTGGTAACTCCATTCTCGCTAAACTCAAAGCCTGTGGCATCTCCTGTTCCATCACCTCCTCAGTACAGTGTGTTCTGGGGTCAGCTGCTTTCTCCCTCCGTGTTTGTGCTCCATTCATCTCTGAAGGATCATGATTAGGAATTTAGGATTTAGAATCAGACCAACTCACACAAAGTCTCAGCTTCCCTGAGCCTGTTTCCTCAGCTGTGCAGCGGGGATGCGCATAGTACCTACCACCCCGGGTGACTGTGACCACTAAAGAAGGTAATGAATACAACAGATGACACCTGCCTCAATAATGTGGACACTGTTTCATAGCCTCACGGGCTCCCCGCATGTAACAGGGTGAAGTCTGGACACTTAGCTAGGTGCCCAGTTCAGATCAGTAAAGGCTGGCTACTGACTTCCGAGGCATTCCCCATGTCTGTCTCTAGTCCACGTGGCCAGCCCGGTGCCCGTGAGCACGTCTGACTCCAGGCAAGGAGGCTGCTGCTCTGTGCCCCCAGCTCCTCACCCTTCAAAATGTGTGCTGACCACACCAGTGGTCACGTGGCAGCAACTTGTCACTGGCCCCTCACCAGAGTGTCCCACCTCTTCAGGCCTTGAAGAGGGAAGACAGAGGAGAGAAGATTCCATTTCCAGACATTCCAGCATTCCCCAGTGGATAAACACTGTAACCACTAGGTACTGTCTTAAATCTAAGGGTCACCATAGAGCTGAGCCATTGTCAGTGCCTGGCCGTCTAGTTCCTCTTTATTGGAGTGACCAGGACACGGCGGGTAGGGGGAGCACACTGGGGACTCTGCTTACAGCAATTAAGACCTCCAGAAATTTGGGACTCAAATTTGGGAGTCGGTGGAGGGCACTGCGGAAGCCCCTTGCCTCCAGACCTGCTGTTGGAGTAAGGGCTCGGCCGGGCCAGAGTGTGCGGCAGGGCGTTGCGTGCAGGTCCTCTCCTTCCAGCTCCCTGAGGGCACGCGCTGCGCGGGAGAGGGAACCGCGGCCTGGGTCTTTCCTGCCTTCGGGGCCTCGGCAGCTTTTGAACCCGAAGCGCGGAGGACCGGGACGGCCCTGGCTCAGGCGCCCTCTCCAGGGTGGGGGTCCGCACGCGCCCTCCCAGCCCCCTCGCTGCAGGGGTACCCGCCCCTCTCCACGCCCCCGGCCTGGGCCCGCCCCCGCGCCTGTGTCACGGCGGGGCCGGGGGCGGAGAGCGGCCGGGCGGGACATCCGGCCCAGGTCCCTCGCCGCGCCCGCCGGCTGCCCGCCGCCCGCTCCGGTGCCGCAGCCCGGGAGTCGGCTACCCCCGCGCGCGCCGGGGCCTCCCGCCAGCGCTCCGCTCCCCTACCCCATCCCGGCTCCGCGGGCCCAAGCCCTCGGGCCCGCCCCCAGCCCGAGCCCGCCTCCCGGGCAGCCCTCGGATCGGCCGGGCCCGCGCAGGCCCCCGCCCCGGGAGCACGATGTTCCCCCGCCCGCTGACCCCGCTGGCGGCCCCAAATGGCGCCGAGCCCCTGGGCCGGGCGCTGAGGCGGGCCCCACTGGGCAGGGCCCGGGCCGGGCTGGGCGGGCCGCCCCTGCTGCTGCCGTCCATGCTGATGTTCGCGGTTATCGTGGCCTCCAGCGGGCTGCTGCTCATGATCGAGCGTGGCATCCTGGCCGAGATGAAGCCCCTTCCCCTGCACCCTCCCAACCGCGAGGACGCGGTCTGGCGTGGGACGGTCCCCAGGCCTGGGAGGCTGTCCCTGGATGCGGGGGACTCGGACTTACAGGTGAGGCAGGACGTCCGTAACCGGACCTTGCGAGCAGTGTGCGGACAACCAGGCATGCCCCGGGACCCCTGGGACTTGCCGGTGGGGCAGCGGCGCACCCTGCTGCGCCACATCCTCGTGAATGACCGCTACCGCTTCCTCTACTGCTACGTGCCCAAGGTGGCCTGCTCGAACTGGAAGCGGGTGCTGAAGGTGCTGGCGGGCGTCCTGGACAACGTGGACGTCCGCCTGAAGATGGACCACCGCAGCGACCTGGTGTTCCTGGCAGACCTAAGGCCTGATGAGATTCGCTACCGCCTGCAGCACTACTTCAAGTTCCTGTTTGTGCGGGACCCCTTGGAACGCCTTCTCTCTGCTTACCGCAACAAGTTTGGCGAGATCCGAGAGTACCAGCAGCGCTATGGGGCTGAGATAGTGAGGCGGTACAGGGCTGGAGCGGGGCCCAGCCCTGCGGGGGACGATGTCACCTTCCCCGAGTTCCTGAGATACCTGGTGGATGAGGACCCTGAGCGCATGAACGAGCATTGGATGCCCGTGTACCACCTGTGCCAGCCTTGTGCCGTGCACTACGACTTTGTGGGCTCCTATGAGAGACTGGAGGCAGATGCCAACCAGGTGCTGGAGTGGGTGCGGGCACCGCCCCATGTCCGATTCCCAGCTCGCCAGGCCTGGTACCGGCCGGCCAGCCCCGAAAGCCTGCACTACCACCTGTGCAGTGCCCCACGGGCCCTGCTGCAGGACGTGCTGCCTAAGTATATCCTGGACTTTTCCCTCTTTGCCTACCCACTGCCTAACGTCACCAGGGAGGCCTGTCATAAGTGACCATGGGTGTGGGCCAGCAGTTGTTGGGGACTGGTTTTGACAATGCCACCTTCTGTGTTGCCATAGAGAGAAACCCTGGCTCTGGGGCCTGGGGCTTCTCCAGATGCCTAGGTGGGAAGAATTGCCCTTGGAAGTTCCTTATCCAGGGTGGGTGCACACAGTGCTTCAGAGGCCAGGGTTAGACAGATGGCCTGGTGCTCTCCATAGGGGGATTTCTTGGGAGCCAGTGTGATCCTTCTTGCCCTGGCAGGGCTAGATACCAGTTTGCTAGTGTAGCAACACACCTCTTCTCAAGACTGGCTCCACGGCCCTGCCTGCAGGGGTTGTGCAGTCCACTTGAGCCACCTTAACTTAACCTGTAGCCAAACCCAGAGGAGGCACCAATCAGGAGATGACCACAGCCGGGGGCCCTGTGGCTCTGATCACCCGTTCATCCACTCCATGTGCCTCAGGACTGGAGTCAGCAGTCGTGCCTTTTTTAAATGACTTTTGTATCTTTCCGCTTCAGACTTAGAATTTCCTACACTTGCCGGGTTCTTTCCCTTTTTTCCAAGGAAAGGAAAACTGAAAGGGGCCTTCCAGGACCTGGCCCTGCAGCATCCAAAGACCCCTGTGCCCAGCCTCTTCTTGGGACTCTGGGCACTCTTTCCCATCCCCCAGGATTGTGACTGTGGCCTATGTATCTGGCTGCCACTTTTCTGATGCATTTATTTAAAATTTGTACTTTTTTGATGGAAACTTTGAGAAGGCTTTGTTTTCCTAATAGCTGAATTTTTAATAAAGCCATTTTGTATACAAAGTCAACATCTCTGATTCTCCCTTTGAGCTCCTGTGTGTCCACCAAGACCCCCTGATGTCTCTTTCCCCAGGTCAGGAGAGGGAGCTTGAAGGTAGAGAAGGTAAGACAAGCTGTAACTTGCTAGGGCTATTGCAGTGGGCCATTGTCATACCATGGAGCCTTTGGGAGCTTCCCATAAGCCATACCGGATCACTGACTCAGCTTCTGGGATGCCACCAAAGGGCAAGCCCCATTAGGAATGGCTCCAGGTCTAGAGCACATCTACACGATTATTCCCTGAAGCTAGGTAAGAGATATTCCTCCTCTTAGGCAGGAATACTTCTTGACTGAGGAGGCTCTCAGATGAAAAGGGGGATCATCGTGCGAACAAGGGGAGGTTATTCCTGGCATTGAGAATTATAAGGAAGGCAAGAAGGTAGAGTGAGGGGCGGTCTTTTGCTGACTTAGATTCAGAGGAAGTTGTGGGCAATGTGGGAGGAATACAGTCAGGGCAGTAGAGGGCAGGCCTCAGTGTGACCGTTCCCCACTGCTCTCCAGAGATCCCAGACCCACCAGGAGATGGAGAATAGGAGGCTGTGCCAGCCATGCCCATGGGAGAGATTCAAGGTCAGAGCTGGCTTTTCTCTGTTAGTCCTATTTCATACATCCCCAGTGGGAACTGCTGTACTTCAGGGACCTGGGGCTGTGGTGAGAAGTGGTGCCAGAGGGGGTGAGGGACGGAGGCGGGAAGAGCCTCCTTGCCAATGTCACTTACACCTAGCCTTGCTATTGGCCTGACTTTGGAGGAGTAAACCAACCATATTCCCCAAATTTGGGGGAGGGGGCTCCTATAGTCACTCATGTTTCTCTGCCATGACTCACCAGGAGGCCTTAACTGATCCCCTGTACAAGACCTGATCCTCAGGTCCTGGGATTTCACATTTGGCCCTGGGGATTTCACCTCAGATAGCACCTACCATGCGCTGCTGTATCTATCCAGTTACTTGTCACTCTCTCCCACCAAGAATGTGAATTGTGGGAAGTTGAGACCGTGTCTGTCCTGTTCACGTGACATTCCCAGAACCTAGCCCAGGGGGCTGGCAGGAGGTCGATGACCCAGCAGAACCAAAGCGTACATCCTGCTGCATTAGAGACGGCACTGTGCTTGGAGTCTTCTGGACCGATCAAGTCCCACCTCTACTCCTCACCAGCTGCCTATCTCTCGGAGCCTCCGTGTGCTCCTCTGTATTGTGGGAATAATAACGCCTATCTTACGGAGATCGCTGTGAGAATGAAGACAAAATGAGTTAAAGGGCCCATCCCAGCAGCTGGCTCAATAGGTGTTCTCTGAAATGCTAGTTGAACACCTGATCCCTCAGAGACCAGTGGGGACAAGGGAGAAGCCAGGACAGTGCATCCACCCAGCACTGGAGAGCGGAGCTTCCTCTGGGCAGGGCTTCTCTGACCCATGACCCACTTCCTCTGCTCACCAGTCAGATCTTCTCTGAGCTTCTGGCCCCTCAGGAGCCTCCCACCCCCACCCCGCCCCCAGCTTCTTCCTCCTTTGCTGGGAACTGCCACTCCGGACCCATAGCGGCTACTCAGTCCCCCTTCCCAAAGCCCTGCAGCCTGGAGCCCAGCTGCTGTGTCTGCTTCATCTCCTTTCAACCTCACAACAGCCCGGTTCCACAGGTGTCATCCTGTTTTACAGACGTGGAAACTGGCACAGAGAGAGTTAAGTATCCTGCCCGAAGTCCCACCCAGGTCTGTGTGCCTCCCAATTATGGGAGCAGGTGCAACCCAGGTCCGTGTGCCTCCCAATTATGGGAGCAGGTGCAACCCAGGTCCGTGTGCCTCCCAAATTATGGGGATGGGGGGTGTGTGGAGAGTGACCGAGAGAGAGAGAGAGAGAGAGAGAGAGAGAGGGAGAGAAAGAAGAGAGAGAGAGAGAGGGAGATATGGAAGGTGAGGGGAGAGAGAAGAGGGGATGGGAAGGCTAAGGAAGATGAAGGGTGAGAAGGGTGAATGGGGGTGGATTTAGGGGTGTTTGCACACATTCTCCCTCTGCAGTTCTTTCATTCCTTCATTTGCAGAGAACCCAATTCAGCTCAGCTGACATTTACCAGTCCCTGCCCTGGAGGAGTGGGAGACAGATGAAGTGCTTGATGTGGTTAGCTTCTTGGCTACTCTCTGCCAGGCGGAAAAGGGTGCCAGGCCACAGAGCACCCTGACAGCCAGAACCAGACACCTGTGGTGTGGGGAGGAAGGTCTGAGGTAAGAGGGAGAGGGCCTCCTGAGGTGAACTGCAACCTACCGTCGTTCTTCTCCCTCGAATCAGCCCCTGAGGGACTTAATTTGTCATCTACCTTTCCTTTCAGGAGAATGGACTTCTTAAAAGAAGCTACCACGGAGGTGGCAGAGAGTTGTGCGGGTCCAGCTAACCCTAGTGGGGCTTGCCTTACACTGGGCACCCGGGCCAGAGCTGGGGGTGTGTGACAGCCTCTGGGTCACCAGGAGCGGGGCAAGGGCATTCTCGGGACTAGATGCCTGGGCTGTTTCTTCTTGGGATTCTCCCTTTCACTGGGTCTGCCCTCATCCCCAGGAGCCAAGCCCTACGCCACTGCCTGGTGACTCTGAAGAAGTCCCCAGACAACTGAGTCCTCCTGGGCAAGGGGGATGAGGCTAGCAGCTTAACTTCTCTCAGCTGAGGGTGATGAACAAGGAGAGGGGAGGAGCCCAGAGGGGCCCGGCCCTCCAGGTCTGGGTCCTGACTCCACCTCCAGGCTCCACTTCTGGGTCATCTTTCGAGGCGTCTGAAGCTACCACCCAGAGACCACCTCCCCTTAGATTCTAAGGTCCTTTCCCCTCCCCTTCCCCCTCCTACCTCTGTCCCACACCCACCTCACGGACCCTCTGCAGGAAGCAACAAGGTCCAAATGGAGTCGCTGACCTGCCCTCTGGGCAAATACAGAGCCCTCACCTTTCCCAGAGGCTGAAAGGGGACCAAGCCTGCGGGCCCCCTCCCAGGATGGATCCAGTGCTTTTATTTATCGAACCAGTCCCTGCCTGGCTTCAAACAAGAGGAGAGAAATTCTTTCTCTTCCTACAGGGAAATAAGAATTAACGATAGGTACTCTGAATTGAGAGCACCTGTGCCAGCCGTGCTGTGAAGTGCTTTACATGCATCATCCTCTTCCTTCTTACAACAGCCCAGCAAGGTAAGTAAAAGTATTCCCATTTTATAGATGAAGAAAGTAATCCTAAATGACTTGTCCAAAGAGGTGGTGGCATTGCGATGAAAATCCAGCTCCGTCGAATGCATCACGAATTATCCAGCTCATTGCATTTGCTGATAAGCATCTTGTTCATTTTCTCTAATTTTGGTGTCCTTCTCCAACCCTCTTTCCCAACACTCCACAGACCTCTCCAGCTATTATAAAATTCCCCAGATTTGCCCACCCTGAGAATCTACTTTCCAGTAGATCCAGACCATGAATATAGTATTTCTGTTTCTTTTTTTAAAATTTTATTTATTTAATTTATTTATGTTTGGCTGTGTTGGGTCTTCATTGCTGTGCGTGGGCTTTCTCTAGTTGCGGCGAGTGGGGACCAGTCTTCGTTATAGTGCGCAGGCTTCTTATTGCGGTGGCTTCTATTATTGTGGAGCACGGGCTCTAGGTGCGTGGGCTTCAGTAGTTGTGGCACGCAGGCTCAGTAGTTGTGGCTCACGGGCTTAGTTGCTCCGTGGCATGTGGGATCTTCCTGGACCAGGGATCGAACCCGTGTCCCCTGCATTGGCAGGCGGATTCTCGACCACTGTGCCACCAGGGAAGCCCTAGACCATGAATATAGTAGATGTTCAGTCGGGTCTTCCAAGAAGCAGATGCCAAGGCAGAATTAGACGTGCAAGAGATTTACAGAAGAGGGGCTTCCCTGGTGGCGCAGTGGTTAAGACTGCAACGAAGACCCAATGCACCCCAAAATAAAATAAAATAGATTTATAGGAGAAAACAGCTGTGAAGGATAAAGGGGGAAGGGAGCAAGAATAGGCAGGAAGTGTCTCCTGACACTTGTGAAAGGAGAGCGGGAAGGAAGAATTGGGTGGGAAGAGTCTCAGATTACAGTACAGCTCTAAAAATCTCAGCAAGGCTAGAGGCAAAGGTTGCCTATTGGAGGAGTCCTCCACTGGGCAGAAATGGGGGGACATGAACATTGAAGCAGACTGAAAGGTGCAACGGCTGGGGACTATCTGCCAATAACACTTCTCACAGCAGGTTCTCTTGAAAGGAGATGTGAGCAGGGCACCTCCACGGCTGCCTCACAGACCCAATTTGGCTACTCCAGCTTACGGGCACTGGTCCCATAGGTTCTGTTGACATAACGACCTTTTCAACAAACAGAAAACAGCTGTTGGCCTAGCAAGGGCCTCTAGATGTCTGGGGGATCTTGAACTAAACTCTTCCCCATGGCCATTCCTTGGCTTTATAGAAGGACTGCTGACCCTGCTCTTTTTTTGGGCTTTGGAAGACATGTACCATCATCATGTCCAAATGCCCATACTGTCATTTTCAGGATGTTTTCTTTGCAGTTTACCCAACTCACTGCAGGTTTTGATTATCTTTGGTTTGTGTCACTGTCATTAATTGGGTGGATATTGGTGATCACCTTAGCTTAGCTCCCATCTCTCATAGGCTCACATCCTTTCAGCTGAGAGCAGATTCACCCCAAAATTGAGTCTGGCTGCTGGAGCCCCAGACTTCCCAGGGGATACAGTCTAGGCTTCCTCCCAACATTATCATCCAGCTGGACTTAAATGCCAGAGGCAGCCTGAGAGGGAAGCAAAATTCCCCTAAAGGGAGCTTCTAGAGATCTTCATGCCCAGGAGCACCAGGTGTTCTGCAGAATCCCCCTACTGAGCTCTTCATACTGCCTGGTCCTGGACCCCTCTGCACAGGAGTCCGCACAGAAACAAAGAGAATCACAGCATTAGTCCTGATTGTGCCATTGTGAGGCGATAAGGAGAACCAAGGTCACGCCAGGTCTTCTTCTGCCCCTCAACCCTCCAGCAGGAAAGCTTTGCCAGCCTCAGCCTTTGGGTGGGGCTTGGGGGACAGAAAAACATGAGGGGCTTGAGGAGCTCAGGAAGGAGGAACTGTGGTATTACTCCTACCACTGGCCCTGCAGTGCCCCAGACCTGCTGGGCCACTACTTCAGTGACTGTTTGCAGCTAGAGGGAGCCAGGTTTCAATCTCACAGCAGCCCAGGGGGCAGGAAGTCATCAACTATCCACTGGATCATTTCTCCATCTGCAGCCCTGGCGAGTTGAGCTGCCCCTAAAACCCCCACCAGAGCCCCAGCAGAGTCCCAAGAGTCCAGGCACTGTGACCAGAGGGGCCATCAGAACAGAGGAGTCCATGGGAGCTGGGGTCCAGGCTGGCCCCTGAGTGCTGCTGAGGGCCACAGGCTCCCTGGAGGAAGGCGCAAGAACAGTGGGTTTGGCTAGGCAGGGGTGGGGGGAATGGGGCAAGGCTTTCCGGTTGAGGAGCTAAGCCAAACTGGACACCAGCTGATCCCTGGAAGTCCAGGCATGCCTCCCTCACACACACACCCCTCCCTGCCTCCCAGTGAGAGGAGCTATAATGAGCCTCTTCTACAGAAACTGCTGGATTCAGTGGCAGGCTCATCCCCTGGAAGGTGGGGGGGGGGGTGCCTGGGTGCAAGTGTCCAGCAATAAAAAGAGACCTGCTCTGACAGATGAAACAGAAGACTGGCCTAACTAAAGCAGGAAAGCCAGGAGGGAAAAGCCAGCACCTGTGCAACTTTGGGGGCAGAGTCTTCGATTTTTATCCACTGAGACTGCCCTCAGCCCAAGCACATACAGATAACAAAATGAATAGATGGAGGACTGGGGGAATGATGGGCACAGAGGAGGAAGAGAAAAAAGAAGGGGACTCAGAGTCACAGCTCAGATGCCTGGCCCTCCCTGAGGCTTTTCTCAGCCACTGGCCAGTTAGCCCCTTCCTCCTCTGAAATCCCATGGTCCCTAATACATACTTCTAGGAGCGCTTTCAACCCATGGTGATACTTGTCTACCCCTGCCCTATAGGCCGGGAGTTTCCCAAAGACAAGGGCCAGACTTTGTTTCTCTTTGTATTTGTAGCACATAGTAGGTGCTCAATAAAGGTTGAATAAGTGGAAAGTCAGATGATTAGATGGATGAATACATGGATGTATGAATGGATGGATGGATGGATAGATGTGTGAGTAAGTGTGTGTGTGTACATACATGAATGGGAGGATGAATGGCTAAATGGATAAGTAGTTGGATGGATGGATGGGTGGATGGATGGATGAGGAAGTACATGGATGGATAGATGGGCAGCAAGGGGAATAGAGGAAGAAGAACTTCTGTAGGAAGAGAAATCAAGAATCACAGTGAACATCTACCTGGTGGTTAGCATATTGCTTCGTAAAAGGAGAAGCCTGGAAGGAAGGAGAGATGTTCCACTAAGGAAACAATAGCACAGGTTTGGGAGATGGAGGAAGCAGCTGAGGCAGGGCTGGGTCCTGGGCTTGCTGAGATATAGGAGGGAAGGGGTGCCATGCAGGCTGGCAGGAACATAGGTGAGAGACAGATGTCATGAAAAGTAAAACCGAGAGAGGAGCCTGGGAGTCAAAGCGTGACCATGTGAATTCCCCAAAGGGAGGAACTTTCAACAGTCAAATGGCTTCCCTAAAGCAGAGGTGAAAGGGGGCCGTGTTCATTTGTTCCTAACCCATTCAGGCTTCCAGAGGAGGTGGGTCACAGCCTCCAATGGTTATTTGGGAGGGAGTCCCTTAAGGACACAGAGTGACCCGATTCCTACATTCCAGACTGTGCCACGTGCCTCTGATGATCTGGAGCAAGTCCCCTCTCTCTCAGTTTCCTCACTTGTTACCTTCTCTACTTTGTGGAGTTATGGGGACTTGCAGACCACACGAGGAACGGAGTTCGACATGGCATAAAACTCTGCACAAACAGAAGGCTGGGGAGCGGCAGTGGGATGAGAGCTCAGTAGTCCTAGATTCAGATGCTTGCTCTCTTGCTCAGACACTTACTAGCTGGGCCAAGCGAACAAGCCTCTGAGCCTTTTCCCCCACAATTGAAATGAGCAAAATAACATCTGTCCTGAAGAGTTGTGAGGTTTCAAAATAAGTCACAGAACATGCCTGGCATTCAATTAATGGAAGCTAATATTACATACACGGGATTAATCAGGGCTGCTGTGTGTGACTGGATGGCCAGTGCCTGGACACGGGCTGGGTCTCCCAGAGAAAGGAGCACCTCTTTCTCATTCTCACAAAGGTACCGTCTGCTCTCCAAGTTCCTCACCTGGGAGGCTAGAGCCATCAAGCCTGGGATTAAAAGTGTCCTTTCCAGCTCTAATCTCTTACCTTCCACAGAGAAGTCTCAAGGCCAGACTGTGAACACGGCCGATGGCCTGGGCTGGGCCAGCCAGGATGTCCTCCTCCCAGAGGTGAGAGGAGGAGCTCTCGCTCTGTGTCAGGGACACCGTCATCACCCCTTGAGGGGCAGGCAGAGCAGGAAGGCCCCAGCACACGGAGTCCTGCCACCATCCCGTGCCAGAGCCTGTCATTCCATTTTCTATAGTCATTCTTTTGGTTTATGAAATCATCCCTTTGTAGATGCAAAGGTCAAACAATCATAGTTGATTAACTATTTCCTTGTGCCAGGCCCTCTGTGAAGAGATGTCTGTATACCTCTTCTCCTATCTCTTATTTTGAAAATGTTCAAACCTACATGAAAGTTGTAAAAAATAGTACAGTTAGCACCCATAGACCTAGATTCATCATTTCACATTTTGCCACATTTGCTTTATCTCTCTGTGTATATAAGTTTTGCTGAATCATTTCAGGATAGACTACAGACATCGTAATACTTCACTCTCAAAATATTTCAGCATGTATCTCCTAAGGAAAAGGGCATTCTGCTCTGTAACCCAGTACCACAATCAAACCTAAGCCGTTTTACATTAATACAACAGTATTAAATCCATATTCAAACTTTCCCAATTGTCTGGATAATGTCTTTTGACTTTTTCTTTTTTGAACCAAATCAAGGATCATGCCCTGTGTTTAGCTGTCATGACTTCTTAGTCTGCTTTCATCTAAAACAGTCTCCCACCTTTCTTCCCCCTCTTTGGTCTTTCATGCCATTGACATTTTGAAGCATTCGAATCAGCCGTTTGCAGAATGTCCCTCAATTTGGATTTTCGGATGGTCTCCTCCTGGTTAGATTCAGGTTGGCCTGCATGCTTGACGCTCCTAGTGACTCTCTGATGGATTTTACTGCTCCATTTTACAGAAACGGAGGCTGAGGCTCAGAGAGAGCTGTCACGACACAGCTACTGAGAGGCTGAGCCAGGGTTGACGCAGAGAGCTTGGTTCTCAGTCTGTGCTCGTTCTCCACATTGCAGGGAGCAGCTGGGAAGTCTTATCCCTTGGGTTCTTATGATGGATTTGTTTACCAGTCCCTTTTAGCACCTTGACCATGAATGGAGAGCAGATTTTGACAGGAAGTCAGAATAGTACGGGAAGAAGAGGGACACCCCAGGGGAGGGGCACCTTCAACATACTGTGGTGAACGCTAGCCTTCATAGCCTGGCTGGAACCCCCAAAAGCCCCTTGAAGCTGTTTTAGAAATTTGACTTTTTCTGCCCCCTTCTAGACCTCCAGGAGAAGTGATGGGGCACATCATACACACACATACCACATGCCACCAACTACCAAGGGTGTAACAGTCTTCTGGGTACCATCATCAGTGAATTCTTTCCTGTTGCCTAGCAATCCTAGGGCATTTCAGCCCTTCCCAGCCAGAGGGTGTGTAGAGAGGGCAACCACGTGACTGGTTGGGTATCTCTTGCTCAGGAGGTCTCCTGGCCCTACTTCCTCTTGACCAGTTGCCTAACGACTAAGGTGGTCCTTGTGCTCTGTGTGGTTACTCCCTTCCTCATAGGAGATTAGCAGAATCTCTTTAGGGCCTTTCCTGCTGTCTTGGAAGCCACACAAGTGCACTATAGAATGTGGGGCTCCTCCCAGGGAGGAGTTCGTGAGGGCTAAGGGGAGGATACACATCTCACCCTGCAGTGAATCTTTGAAGAGAAGAGGGTGAAAGGAGAAGATCCAGGTAAGAACATCATCATGCCAGGACAGTCCAGCTTCTCATGGTATGGTGCCACAGAGGTTCAGAGGTCTGCTGGGTTTGGGTCCTGGCCAGTTGCTCTGTGAAGGGAGAGAGATGGATAATCCATGTACCTGGGCAGCTCCTTAATCATCTAAGCCTGCAGTGAATCTTGAATATGTGTGCATAATTTTAACCATTTTATTTGGGTAAGATTTAGAGCAAGGGTCCTTGACTGGGGTCCTTGGGACCCCTTAGAGGTCTGTGGACAGAATTCAAGAACTTTAGGGGAAGTTACATCTTTATTTTCTCTAACTTCTTCTGAGATATATAAAATATTATAAATTCATAGTTTTATGAAATATTAGTAAAATTGGTGACTTTGTCATTTATAGAAATCACAGATATATATATATATATTTATTTTTTATTTTTTTTATTTTTTTTTCTGTACGCGGGCCTCTCACTGCTGTGGCCTCTCCCGTTGCGGAGCACAGGCTCCGGACGCGCAGGCTCAGCGGCCATGGCTCATGGGTCCAGCTGCTCCGCGGCATGTGGGATCTTCCCGGACCGGGGCACGAACCCGCGTCCCCTGCATCGGCAGGCGGACTCTCAACCACTGCGCCACCAGGGAAGCCCACAGATATTTTTAATACCACTTTTTTTTTTAACTTTCCAAGAGGTCTCACTTTATTTTAGTTTTTAACATCTTTATTGGAGTATAATTGCTTTACAATGGTGCGTTAGTTTCTGCTTTATAACGAAGTGAATCAGCTATACATATACATATATCCCCATATCTCCTCCCTCTTGCGTCTCCCTCCCACCCTCCCTATCCCACCCCTCTAGGTGGTCACAAAACACAGAGCCGATCTCCCTGTGCTATGCAGTTGCTTCCCACTAGCTATCTATTTTACATTTGGTAATGTATATAGCACTTTTTTTTTTTTTTTTTTTTTTTGCTGTACGTGGGCCTCTCACTGTTGTGACCTCTCCCGTTGCGGAGCACAGGCTCCAGACGCGCAGGCCCAGCGGCCATGGCTCACGGGCCCAGCTGCTCCGCGGCATGTGGGATCTTCCCGGATCGGGGCACGAACCCGTGTCCCCTGCATCGGCAGGCGGACTCTCAACCACTGCGCCACCAGGGAAGCCCTATAGCACTTTTTAATACCACTTTACAGTTATTGAAGATATCACAAACTATCAATTACATTTATCACTACCTAGAAATTATGAGTTACCAGATCTGCCACTAGATCCTGTGAATAATATATTCATAAAGAAGCATATATCAATACCCACATTTTCATTTTTTAATATGTTGATAACCAAATGTCAATATAATTGGTTTCCTTTGCAATCCTATCATTTTTTATGCAAAATATTATTCTGAGGCTTCACCAGACCACCAAAGGGAGCTGTGGTACAAAAAAGTTAAGAGCCTCAGGTTTAGGCTTTGGGAGTTTTTGTCAAAATATTTAAGACACAAGGATGTATTCTGGGACATCTTCTAATTTTGAATGTTCAGCTTTGATGCTAACCTACACGAATTACCGTATAACATTCCTGATGGTTTGAATGACTACCTTATAATCCAGTACTGCCACGTCATCTCAGCTTCCAAGTTTGCGTTTACAGCAGAGGTGACGCAAGCAGCTCCACCAGAGCTGTTCCCTGATGATAGTACAAACAAAAAAGAAAAAAATGGTGTGGAAGTTGGTAGAAGGAAATAAGGTGAACTCGAAGAACCTGCGTCCTGCGGTCGGCACCATAGTCAGGTGGGCAGAATTCAGTGTAGCAACACAGTATCATTTATCACATAAAATTAATGACTTTAACTTGAATGGTTTTTAGTTGTGATTTTGTTTGAACTTGTAATTTTGTTTTGTTTTTTACAGCAGTATAATAAGTATTAGCATAAGTCTCCTCAGCTTCAGGTTTTGTACTTACTTGAGTAACAAGTGGACACCAGAGAGCTGGGCAATTTTTCTTCTCCTTTAAGGGGGGTATGTTCCTCAAGGGTGGGAAATGCTGGGCTCCGGCACTTACTGGTAACTCTTCATGTTTCCCTCTCTAGCTTACCCCTTTTTCTTTTGAAGAGTAACTGAGTTAGGGTCTCAAGCATTAGAGTGACTCTATTTCAAAGGCTTCCCGGATACAGGATTAAATAGCAAATTACCTAGTAATTTCTAGAAATGTCAAGTGTATGATTCCTTGATTTGTCCAAAGTCACTTTCCCATATTGTGAGGACTGAAGTGTGTGGGTGGTGTTATTCCGGTGAGCGCTTTGGACAGTTTGACTTTCCCAAGATATGGCTTCCTCGTGATGTAAGCACTAATCATGGGTGGCAGTTGGGGGTGCCCTCTTGTCATGGAGTCAAGGGGGTAGGCCGGGCTGAGCATCTGGTATACATGAAATATTCCTCCTTTCCCAATCTACTTTGGAAGGCATTTAAGTCATGTTTTCTATAGTGCCATAGTTTAAAAATTATATATAATATATATGTATATATATACTACAGAAAAAAGTGTGTGTGTGTGTGTGTGTGTGTATATATATATATATATGTGTGTGTGTGTGTGTGTGTGTGTGTATATATATATACTTTTTTTTTTCCCTGTAGTAAGACCTAAAAATTTGAAAACCTACAGTGTCAAAGGGTTCAACTTTAAGGTCTGTCTCAAAGGAGTCAAAAATGGTGATTAACTTTGACCCTCTTGAGGATTAAATATCAAGCAATTTACCAGTGTTGGCATTTTAAAATGGTGTGTAGCCCTTGTTGGACTCTTGAGTCCCATTCATTCTAGCAGTGTCATTCCCAGAACTAAAGGCTCCCTCTCTAAGAGTCCCAGCTGCTCACATTGCCTTTCCACTGCTGCGGGGGCTTTTCCAGTTGTCCTGGTGACCCTCCTCTGCTTCCAGGCCGCACACCAGTCTGTAGAGTGGCTCTTGGCCCCAGCTCTGCCCCTCCTCAGGGCAGCTTCCTCCCCACCCCAGCAGTGTGTACCTTGGGCTGTCGTGTCCGTACTTGCAAATACAGCTCCCCATACTGCCCTGCCTGACTCCCTGAGGTCAGGATGGTTTCTCTTCCATCATTCTGGCTCTTGAAGTACCCAGAAAACTCAGTTTTACATTCCTTTTCTAGAAGAAACTTGGAAAATAAGTCTCCCGGGGCCTGGCTGGAGGATACTGCTTGAGGAATATTACTCAGAGCAGCATCTGAGGAGGTTCCTAGACAAAGCGTTTTTTTTTGTTTGTGTGTGGGTAAAAAACACATAACATAAACTTACCCTCTTATTTTTTAGGTGTACAATACAATCTTGTCAAATAAATGCACATTGTTGTAAAATAGATCTCTACAGCTTTTTCATCTTGCATGACTGAAACTATGCTGATTAAACTACTCCCTGTTTCCCTTCCCCCCAGCCCCTGGTAAGCACCATTCTACTTTCTGTTTCTATGAATTTGACTACTTTAGATAACTCATATAAGTGGAATCATGCAGCATTTGTGTTTTTGTGGTTGGCTTATTTACATAACATAATATCCTCAAGGTAGGTCTGTGTTGTAGCGTATGCCAGGATTTCCTTCTTTTGTAAGGTGGAATAATATTCCATTGTATGTATATACCATATTTTGTTTATCCATTCATCTGTTGGTGGACATTTAGGTTGCTTCCACATTTGGATTATTGTGAATAATACTGAAATGGATGTGGGTGTGCAAATAGCTCTTCAAGATTCTGGGGGGGGTTGTTGATTTTTTAAAAAATATTTACTTTTTTATTTATTTGGCTGCGTCAGGTCTTAGTTGTGGCATGCAGGATCTTTAGTTGCGGTGTGTGAACTCTTAATTGTGGCATGTGGGATCTAGTTCCCTGACCAGGGGTGGAACCCAGGCCCCCTGCATTGGGAGCATGGAGTCTTAGCCACTGGACCACCAGAGAAGTCCCAAGATTCTGTTTTAAATTATTTTGGATGTATACCTAGAAGTGGGATTGCTGAGTCATGTGGTAGTTCTATTTTTATTCTTTTGTGGAACCTCCATACTGTTTCCTAGAGCAGCTGCACCATTTTACAATCCCAACAACAGTGTGCAAACATTCCAGTATTTCCACGTCCCTGCCAACACTTGTTATTTTCTGTTTGTTTGTGTGAGTTTCCTTTTTCATATTGGCCATCCTAATGGATGTGAGATGATATCTCATAGTGGTTTTGACTTGCTTTCTCTGATGATTAGTGATGTTGAGCATCTTTTCATGTGCTTGTTGACCATTTGTATATCATCTTTGAAGAAACATCTATTCAAGTCCTTTCCTCATTTTAAAGGGTCATTTGTTTTTTTGTTTGTTTGTTTGTTGAGTTGTATGAGTTCTTTATATATTCTGGATGTTAACCCTTTATCAGATATATGCTTGGCAAATATTTTCTCACATTCTGTAAGTTGCCTTTTTACTCTACTGATTGTTTCCTTTGCTGCACAGAAGTCCCATTTGTCTATTTTTGCTTTTGTTTTTGTTGCATAATGGGACAACAAAGTTTTGTACAATAATTGCTAATGCAATCATTACTAATGAGACTGCTACAGACTGAATGTTTGTACTCCCCTCAAAATTCATGTGTTGAAGCACTAATCCCCAATGTAATAGTATTAGGAAGTGGGGCCTTTGGGAGGTAATTAGGTTTAGATGAGGTCATGAGGGTGGAGCCCCCCATGATGGGATGGAGACCAGAGTTTTCTCTCTCTCTCTCTGCCATGTGAGCACACAGTGAGATGGTGGCCATCTGCAAACCAGGAAAAGGGCCCTCAGCAGACACCAAATCTGCCAGCACTTCGACTTCCCAGGCCCCAGAACTGTGAGGAATGAAAGTTTGTTGTTTAAGCCTGTGGTCTATTGTTTTCTGTTACAGTAGCCTGAACTAAGATAGAGACTCTTACTGGTTAAAACACAAGTCAAATAACAGGATCTTGTGCTTTATTTTTCATAGGCTTCCTGGAAACCACCACCTAAGTTGCAAACTTGAAGGTAATGTTGACTTGGAGCAGCAAAGCAAATTTACTCATCTCGTGCTGGCTCCCGTCTCTGCCCGTCTCTTTGACTAGAGTGGCTATGACTTTGTTCCCATTCCCCACTAACTCCTGAACCTCTACTTTTCTCAGGAGTCTAGAGGTATTTGACCATTCAGACTGTGCTCTCATCAGCATCACTGGTCAGGAAAGCTTCCATTCATGCCCCTGTCACCAGTGGGCACCTGTGCTGGCATTTCCCCAGGGGAATACAAGTTGCATTCAGGTGGTAACAGGCCTCCTGAAAAGTTTTGGTGGTCAAATATGTTGGGGAAATCCAGTGTTACACAGGATTTAAAAGATTACTACAGGGCTTTTTTTCCTGATATGTTAATGTGTCCCTTGTAGATCTGAGTGGAAGGTGGAGACAGGGGAATACGCACTGCTCTTCCAAACTTATTTGACTATAGAATCCCTTTTTTCATAGGTCTGGGGTTCCTCTGAGTCCATTTTGGGAAAGACAAGTCTCTAGGAAGTTCAGACCAGCTCTTAAATCAGCTTTGCAATTTTGACTCTCTCCTGCAGATAAACACATGTACTAAATGTTTCCATCTACTTCTAATTTCCAGAAGTAGTAGAAATTAGTAGATATAATTCAGGTAGAAAGATGCCTCCATGAGTATTTATTTCTCTTTGAACTGTACATATATTTTATGTATGCTCTTTTATATATATATTTTGTCAAAAATTATTTTTCTCTTGCTTTAATTCTAAGTATCATAGCTTTTACAATCCACATACCACTATTTGGTATTTTGTGTGAACTCTAGAAATGGAGAAATGAGCTTCCTGAAGTTTTAAATTGTAGTAAGCAAATTTAAAAATTGGTCATGGGAATTCCCTGGCAGTCCAGTGGTTAGGACTCAGCACGTTCACTGCCAAGGGACTAGGTTCAATCCCTGGTTGGGGAACTAAGATCCCACAAGCCACACAGCATGGCCAAAAAAAAAATGGTCATGACAGGTTTATTCTTTTCTCAGTTATCTACTATTTTAAACCTGTTTTTTTCCAAGGATACTTAAAGAGACTGAGGCTTGGAACACATGTAAATATCACTCAGCTGAACTGTGTGCCACAGCGTAAAAAACTTCGCGTTCTATCCTTATAAGCCTGTGTTCTTTCCAGGATATCTAGCATAGTGGTAAGAGCACAGGGTTGGAAATCAAGGAGATCTGTATTCAAACCCCACTTCATTACTTGTCCGTATGACATTGGGTAAACTGCTTTAGTTCTCGAAGCCTGAGTTTCTGGATCTGTAGACTATGGTTTGTTTTGGAGATTTACATGGTATAATACATGTAATGCTCTGTAAATTGCAACTTTTCATATAATACCAGCACCATTACTAGGTCTGGCCTTGTGACCTAGCAGGCAGAATGAATGACTTATTGATTTTAGGGGCAGCAAAAAGTCTTCCTGCCCTCTACTTTTGTGATGGGTAATTTTGTGTGTCATCTTGCCTGGGCCACACTGTGCCCAGCTATTTGGTCAAACATTATTCTGGGTGTTTGGGGATGAGACTAACAGTTAAATTGGTAGACTAATTAAAGCAGATTACATTCCCTAATGTGGGTGTGCCACATCCAATCAGTTGAAGGTCTGAATGAAAAAATGGCCAACCCTCCTGAGAGTAAGGGGGAGCTCCTCCTGCCTGACTACCTTAAGCTGGGACATTGGTCTTTTCCTGCCTTTGGACTCAAATGGAAACATCAGCTTTTCTTGAGACTTGAGCCTGCTGGCTTTGAACTGGAACTTACACCATCATCTCGCCTAGGTCTTCAGCTTGCCAACTGCAGATCTTAGGACTTCTCAGCTTTCATAATTGCCTGAGCCAATTCCTTATAATAAATACACACACACACACACACACACACACACACATTCTATTGGTTGTATTTCTTTGGAGAACCATACTAATACAATTTTGATGGATATTCTTAAATTTTCACAATTAAGACAATAAAAATGACTAGAAAAACATCAACCTAAGGACTGGTGTGAGCATTAAATAAAGGGTTACTCATAGAACTAAGACTGAATGAGGGTTAAAACAGAAAATATAGGACACAAAGGCCATATGCTCATACAGTGTAGCTACAGACAACTGTAAAAATGGGAGAATGGGGAGAACATATGTGAAAACTGAGTTTTAACTGTTCTTAGTAATTACATTGATAGTGGTGGTATTAATGTTACTCTGAGACTATTGTGTGTGTGAAGTGAGATAAAGTAGATTATTATATATTTTTAAAATTAATTAATTAATTTTTTGCTGTGCTGGTCTTCATTGGTGCACACAGGCTTTCTCTAGTTGCAGCAAGCTGGGGCTACTCTTCGTTGTAGTGCGTGGGCTTCTCACTGCAATGGCTTTTCTTGTTGTGGAGCATGGGCTCTAGGCAAGCGGGCTTCAGTAGTTGTGGCATGCGGGCTCAGTAGTTGTGGCTGGCGGGCTCAGTAGTTGTGGTTCGCGGGCTCTAGAGCGCAGGCTCAGTAGTTGTGGCACATGGGCTTAGTTGCTCCGCGGCATGTGGGATCTTCCTGGACCAGGGCTCGAACCCATGTCCCCTGCATTGGCAGGCAGATTCTTAACCACTGTGCCACCAGGGAAGTCCTAAAGTAGATTATTAATTATGTGATATTCTAATTTTATCCTGCCCTGTGTCTTTGTGAACCAGGCTTCTTGGAGTGGAAGAAAAGAGATACAGATGTGATACAGAAAAGGTTAAGTGAAAACCCCATCCTGTATTCTTTTCACGAGCATGGTTACCTTCCCTTGTGCCCACAGCCTTGATGCACTCACACCCCTCATGACATGGACTCCAGGTGATTGAGATTCCCTCTTGCCTAGGAACAGCCCTTCCTTTTCCTTCCCTAGTCTCCACCCCCAGTAGCCATGTTTGTAACACAGGAAAATGCCCATCTCCTGGAAGTGTTTGGACACCTTTTACCAACCACGTGGATGATGAAGTGGAGAAAGTAGATCTGATGAAAGAAAAGCAAGAAGCTTCCCATAGAGAAGGGCTGCCCTGATCCCTGATAACTTTCTTGTCCCTGGTTTCACCACTTTCCTGAGGTCTGTCTGCATTTCTGTCCTCGGGCTCTGTGTATCCTTATACTAAATTTCCCTTTTCTGCCTAAGCTTACTTGAGAACTTGTTCTCATCTGTCAATTTGGAAAGGGTCTAGCTAATTCTTACTAAAGTATACATGACTAATAAAACCCCCTAAGATTAAAGAAACAAAAAACAGGGGAGTTCCCTGGTGGCCTAGTGGTTAGGATTCTGGGCTTTCACTGCTTGACCCAGGTTCAATCGCTGGTCAGGGAACTGAGATCCTGCAAGCTGTGTGGCCAAAAAACAAAAACAAAAGCAAACAAACAAAAAAAAAACCCTTTAGTCCTGAATTTGAAGTATCAGTAGGAACTCATGAGATAGTTTATATCTGTCTATTGATTGATCTATCAATTGATCTATCCATCCTAGCTCTGTCAACTAAAGAGGCCTAGAAACAGTGACCAACCTAGGAGCAATGAGCATCTATAGTACCCAGACTGTAGTCTTGAAATACCATTTTCTACTAAAAGAAACTACAGTTTCTTGGAGAGATGTTTGATTCCAGGTCTGGGGTAAGAGGTATACAAGATCAGCCTGGACATCTTGTTTTATTGGATAGCAAGGAAGTGATCAAAGTCTACTTCAGTCATGTCAAAAGACTCAGGAGCCAACTTAAACAGCCTCCCACCAGCCAAAGATGGGAGAATTTTAACTTCAAAAAGGATAATAATTGTAAGTGATTAAAACTTAAATGCGTTCAAACTTGAGTTCATATTGCTGTGAACTTAGGGACTCCCCTGGCAGTCCAATGGTTGAGGCTTCGCCTTCCAATGCAGGGGGATCCCTGGTCGGGGAGCTAGGATCCCACATGCCTCGCGGCCAAACAGAAGCAGTGTTGTAACAAATTCAATAAAGACTTTAAAAATGGTCCACATCAAAAAAAACCTTTAAAAAAATAAATTAAAAAAAAGTCATCTTCAGAAAATGATAGTTGTTCTTTTCAAAACTGGTAAATAAAAAGAAAGAATAAAGCATTTATTTTGCCTTTCTATTGACTTTTACCACTGGGTAACCAAGTATTAGTGGAAGGGAAGCATTTTTAAAATAAAGTACCCCAATTAATAAATAAAAAATAAGTGATAGAATGTCACCATTTCGCTATCCCCAATGAATTAATGGATCTAGGCACTCAGCATCAACAGCCACGAACATCACAAAACCTGAGATAACCAGCGGCCAATTTGCAGGAAATACAGGAGACAGAGGAACATCTTGAACTGTGGCTTAAGGAGCTGGAAGGATATAGGAAGCAAAACCCTAAACCACCAACAAAACTGGCTGACATTTATTAGGTGCTACTACATGCCAGGCATTCACCTGACTTTCCATGTATGATTTCACTTCATCTTCATAACACCCCCAGGAAGCAGGTACAGTTAGCATGCTTAATTTGCAGATAAGGAAAGTGAGGCACAGAGAGGTTTAGTCACTTGCTCGAGGTCACATGGCTAGCAAATATGTGAGCTGGAATTTATACTCTGGCCATCTGGCTCCAGGACCTACTCCCTTAAACACTAAGTTATATTGCCTCTCAGAAAAAAGTGTTTTTTGAAAGAAATAAAAGTTATAAGTTAATAATGGTAAGTCCGTGTATACACTGACACAAACACTTACGATCCTAAATGTTATTTAAAAAGATATATGCAAATGCTAAAACCATAATATTAAACTAGGGATAGAAGAGTTCAGTGGGGTCCTTCCCCTAAATCTGGTTTGATCCCCACCAACTATCACTTTGATTCTCTCAGAAAGTGAAGGTAGTGGACAGGATTGATTCTTCTGTGCATACCCGAAAATGGTGTCCTGCAACAAATTTTAAGGTCCTGTGTTGACATGGCAGTTGTCAGGAGTGATGAAAAGACGTTGGAGGCGTCCTTGTGAAAGAAGTGCCTGAGGCTTGCAGAGAAGGCAGCCAAAGTGTGTTATCTTTTTGACGTGCCGACTATGCAACAAGCCACCACCCTGCTCCCAAGAGTACAAAGAACCCACTCCCATCTCTCACAGTTTCTCTCTCTCTCCGCCTCCCTCCCAGTCAGACCCAGCCCTGAACCAAAGCCAAAATGGGCATCCTGTCTGCCTGCCCCCGGAGGACACCTCGGCCCTTGCCCTACTGCCTGGGTCTTTCTCCCACGCTCCTTCCTTCAGGCTTGACCAGATTTCTGGAAGCACCATTTACACCTGAGGGTGAATTAAAATCTCTGAACTATCTCTTGCAGAGCCATAAGCATTTACATTCTATCTCTAGCTCCTGTTAGAGGGATTCCTGACTTACAGGTGGGGGAGTTTTGTGGTTGCAGTCCGTCATCGTTCCCACCCTCCCCCACCGAGGGTCCTTGCCAGGCATTCTAAAATCACCCCAGGCAGGAGGTCACCTTCTCTCCCTGGTAATAAGGAGACCCCAGGGTCCTCTGGTGCTGCCCACGTTGGTGTCCTGCCTCAGCCCACCTGCTTCGTTCCCTTCCTCCCGAAGACATGGAGACGTAAGTATTTATTAAAGTGAATTTGGGCGCAAAAGAGAGATTTTGGCAGCTTTGGCATCTTTCTTAAACCCAACGAGGAGCTCAGGCATGAGGAGAGACAAGCACCAGATGTCTGAACATAGATAACTGTCACCATCAGATAACTGTTTCTGAAAACCCTTCCCTTTAATTTATGCACAGTCTATGAATAAGTACATTTCAAATGTGCCCGAAGCCATTTTTAAGTGAGTACCAACGCTCTCAGTGTATGGCGTCTCTGCCGTCAGTATGATGTGCCGTCAAGATGCTTACCTTAATGAACACTGCTTTGAAAGTTTCAAACATTCTCCCTTCTCCTGACATGTATTTCAACTTTTCAGGATCCAATCCTTTCCAGGTAAAAAGGATAAAATAGAAAGAGGAGTATCCTCCTCTAAAATGGGCGCTTTGGGTGTCAGAAATTAGAGTTAAGAGATTTGAGGCGTATGCACACAGATTTTTAAAAAGTGCTGATTCCTATTCAGAACCAAGCGAGTGTTGTCAGTGTCTTCAAATAGGTCAAAATGTCTGAAGTACTGCGATCAAAAATGACTGAAATAATCCTCTGCCTTTGACTTTGGGCATCAAAGCTGTGGGTGTTAGTAAATGTTTCAGTCTCCAAAAATCTGGTCCCACACTCTCGCCTTCGCAGTTCGCATTTGTCAGAGTTGAATGAATGCCACATGCCTGTGTTGCCATGGCAGACCCTCCCCCTTGGCTTTAAGGTGGCCTCAGTGCCATTTGAAGTGTCACAGGCAATGGTGTTGAGACCTGGGTGCTGATGCATGCTGTGAGTCAGGAATTCTGATGCACACATCTGTCACCGTGATGAGTCTCTTTTCCTGTCACTTCCTGTTCCTAGTAGATCAATGGGCTAAAAATGTCCCTATATCAGTAATTGTTTACAAAACCATCTGCACGTACAGATCATGCTGTTTAGGTTTACAGGTGCATACCCAAAGTGAAGAACATTTGTCTTGTTGCTGCCATGATATATGTAGCAATCCCACCAGAGTCGATGCTCCACAGATTCATTAAGGGGGGCGCCAATTCTGTTAGTATGTGATTTCCCATGGACAAATGATGACTCTCTTTCCACTGAAATATGGTACCTCCTTCAGTGAATCCTAATGCACAGATTTCAACGTCACAACTGCACACTCTAACAGAATAATCAAGCTTCTAGAAAGAGTTGTTTACACCTGTTGTCTCCATTTCCGGACTTCCTATTTATTCCTAAACTCCAGCCCCCATAACTCCATAGAAACATCTTTCCCCAAGATCACCAATGACCTCTGACTCACTAGATCCAGTGGGCATCTTCAGGCTCCATTCTTGACCTCCCAGGAGTATTCAACCCTGTGGACCACACTCTTTCCTGAAACACACTCCTCCCTTAGATTTCTGGACAACTCCCTCTACTGGTGTCCCTCCTCACTCTCTGACCCTACTGCTCTGGCTGCTTTGTGGACTCATCTTCATTCAGTCATTGCATGTTGAGGCTCTTCAAGACCTTTCCTGGGCCCCTTCCTCTCTTGCTTTCTCCCCCAGCCATGCATTCATGCCCAGTGTTTCAAGTACCATGTATGTCAATGAGCTCACACACAGATCTCTAGCCCAGGTCTCGCCCTCTAAGTTACAAAGTTACATGTCCAGCTGGTAATTAACATCACTACTTGGATGTCTCAAAGCTACTTCCAACTCAACATGTCCAAAACTCATGGTTTTTCCCTAAGAAAAAGGAGAAGGAGGAAGAAAAGAGAAGCGAAGGGAAAAGAAGAGAAGAGAAAGAGAGAAGGGGGGGAGAAGAGGAACACACCTCCCAAGTCTGGACATTTTTTGAGCTTTATCATTATGTTCTCGCAAACTGACAACCTGGAGGTCAGTCATAGGCATTAAAAATGCAATGATCTCTCGTGACAAGCTCCCAATACATTGACATCACTGGGTGAGATCCCAGCACCCCTGATCCACCCTCTTCAGCTCAGCTGAAGCTGCCCCCGCTGTGCTTGCCTCTCCCACCCTACTACATTCTGTAGCTGCCATTTCCTTATTGCTACAGCCACCCGGTGACAAAAAGAAGCCAGGGCCACCACCCTGGCCCTCATGACGTTCAACTGCTGCCGCCATCAAGGCAGGGGTGGGAGGATGTTTCCTCCACTGTCACCACGCTCAGCTTTCTCAAGTCTGAGCAAACCCTGAACCGTCTGGCCTGTGAGTGGGACACCAGCTAGTGCCCCGGGATGGTGTGTTCAAGTGGCCTAACCCTCTCATACCTGCCCACCCAGTTTGTTTCTCTCAGAAGTTTGGGGCAGCATTTTTCTCTTTCTTATTTAGGAGAGTTGATTTTGTGTTTTGTTTTGTTTTGTTTGGCCATGCTGTGTGGCTTGCAGGACTTTAGTTTCCGGACCAGGGATCGAACCCCGGCCCCCTGCAGTGGAAGTGTGGAGTCCTAACCACTGAATCACCAGGGAATTCCATAGGAGAGATGATTTTGGAACCTCCGGAGTCCAACCTTGAACCCCCAAATCCCTCTGCCATTTCCGCAGGATACACAGTGGGCCTTTGTATAAAAGAGGTTCTTGGGCTTCCCTGGTGGTGCAGTGGTTGGGAGTCTGCCTGCCAATGCAGGGGACGCGGGTTCGTGCCCCGGTCCGGGAGGATCCCACATGCCGCGGAGCGGCTGGGCCCGTGAGCCATGGCCGCTGAGCCTGCGCATCCGGAGCCTGTGCTCCGGAACGGGAGAGGCCACAGCAGTGAGAGGCCCGCATACTGCAAAACAAAAACAAAAACAACTATATATATATATATAAAAGAGGTTCTTGATAGCCAGCTCCATTATCCTAGACCTGAGATGACCCCAGCATAATCCTTGCTACACTTTCCCCTCTGCCAATATACCTCCCCTATCCCCTCAGGCTCTCACACAGTCTAAGCCTCCTCAGCTCAGTCCTTACTTTCTCAGGGCAGCCTCCTCTGACCTGCAGACCAGATCAGATCTCTCTGCGGTTTGCTCCCTCTCCTCCAGCTCTTACTACAGTTTGTAATTCTATATTTGATTTCTATCTACATCCCCCTCTAGAAGATAAGTTCATTGAAGGCAGTAATTCTGTCTTTTTTGCCCACCATCGCGTCCCCAGCACCCTGCACGATACCTGGTCCGTGGCAGGGGCTCAATAAATATCTGTTGAATGAGTGAATGAACTAAGATTCACTTCATTATGTGTCAATCTTTTGAGAGCCTGTCTTCGGTAAAACCATTGCTCTATGATGGCAAAGAAAGCACTTTGGGGGGCAATCACTAACCAGCGTGCATTGCGTGTGTGAGCGCCACCATATTACTACTTGTGGGTTCAATACTCCAACCCCATATTTTATTAAAGTATTTCGTTCAGGGTGGTAAAAAACACTCTGTTACTGGCTTGCGGGAAGTTCAACCTGGCTCTGGGGGAAGGGGTCATGTTACGACACTGCAGATAAGTGGGGATACTGGTGCCAGGCAGGGAGGAGGCTGTGAGAACGCCCCAGCTCCTGCCTAGAGACATTCTATCTCCTCCCTTCAGCTGTGCAGATTGCAAAGGGCATGAAGAGGGGTGGAACAGTCCCAGAACCAAGTGACAGGTATTCCTACAACGCCCGCCGTTGTGAGGGGTTGCTTTGGAGGGGTCTCAGAATGAGACTCCGTGGCTGCCTTTCAACATTTCCGGATTTACTTTGTGGTTTGTCAAGTCATCACACCCTGTGCTGTTGGAAGATGACAACAATATGTTTGACCAAAAAAACGACAACAAAGCAGCTGTGATGTATTGGGATGAGTCTGGTCTTGGAGTCAGAACCAAGATTCGGTTCCCTGGTTCCTGGTAAAAGGCACACATGGAGAATGAACCCTGGGTGAATGGAGATGAGGCTCCCGGGAAGCAGTGTGGGAAGGTGGGAGGAGCAATGGACTTGTTGTCAAGGTGATAACCATTAACTTCCAGGGAGCACTTGCTATGGGTGGGTGCTGTGCTGAGGACCTTGCAGGCATTATCTCATTTAATCCCACAATAGCCTATGAGGATTCTTATTATCACCAGGTTTCAATTAATGAAATCACATGTTGAAAGAAATGTGCCTGAGGTAACACAGCTAAGAAAATGTCAGAGCCAGGATTTGAAGCCAGAGTTCTGTTTGACTTCACACTGGCCCACTTAACCCTGAGATACGCTGCCCATCAGAAAGTGAATCTTCCCTTATGGCTGGGTGTCTTGGAGTAATTACTTCACTTCTGTAAAAGTTTTATTATCTGTAAAATGTGAATAATAATACCTATGGTGGAGGGTTTCTGTGAAGATTAAACAAGACAATGAACTCTTCAGAACTGTGCTAATACAGCAGCGACTAGCCACACGGGGCTACTAACACTTGGAATGTGGCTGGTCTGAACTGAGATGTGCTGCTAGTGTAACATATACACTGGATTTTGGATACTTTGTCTGAAAAAAAGAATGCAAAATATCTCATTAATAATTTTGTATGTGGAATATATGTGGAAATGACCAGTTAAATAAGATCTAACACTAAAATTAATTTCACCTGTTTCTATTACTTTTTTAATGTGGCTGCTAAAAAAATTAAAATTACGTATGTGACTCACATTATATTTCTACTGGACAGAACTGCTCTAGAGCAGCGGTCCCCAACCTTTTTGGCACCAGGGACTGGTTTTGTGGAAGACAATTTTTCCACGGATTGGGAGGCGGGCATGGGGGGAATGGTTCAGGTGGTAACGCGAGCAATGGGGAGCGGCAGATGAAGCTTCGCTCCTGCTGTGGGGCCTGGTTCCTAACAGGCCTCGGACTGGTACCAGTCCCCAAGGGTTGGGGATCCCTGCTCTAGAGTACTATAAAGATGAGTGATTATTGTTATGGTAATTTCACACAGAACTCTATTCCATTTCCCCTAGACACCTAGACAGAGTCTGACTTAGAATGAGTTCTCCTCTTTCTACAAACGTGAGTTCTAATGAATTTTAAAAACTGTAGGTTTTAATCTTTTGAACCCAGTCTTTCTGATGTGTGTTTTATTGTTGTTTTTCAAGTAAACAAGGTCTTCCAAGTGGAGGGAAGTCTCTATGTCTGAGCCATATACACTTAAAGTATATAGATGACAATTTAAAACATTCTGCCCCAGATTTTTTATTCAGGTAACTGCAGAGTAAGCTGCATCTCACAAGAGCTGCTTTTTCCTTACACATGATAGAAATGATCACTTTTTTCTTCCATTACTTATCAAATGTTCCCTATCCCAATTCATAATAATGTCTGAATCATTACAACTGTTTCAAACCACTGTCTATGAAAGTATATCATTTTAATGCATGCCTAAATTTCATCTTGTTCCTTTTGATCAATCTAGATAACTTTTTGATCTTGATTCTTTCATTGAACATCATGCTATCCCTTTCAGCTTTGCGTCTGTCTGCAAATTTCTTTTTAGACCCTGTATTGTTCATTGAGGTCACTAAATGAGAACATGGCTAAAGACAGAACAGTCAACTAAATTATAACCTCCATAAGGACAGAGGGACCAAACTTACATAGCCGAAATAGAGGAGTGATCTACATTCCATACTGGAGTTATATTACAAAAAAAACGCAACTTATAATGAAAGGATTTTTGTTTTATTTAGGGTAACACTAGCTGCTGTAACACATAAATCCCAACATCTCAGAGTTTTAACACAACAGAAGTTTATTTCTTCCTCATAAAACAGTCTGGTGTTAACGTTCCTGCTCAGTGGGTACCTGTCTTTCCTCTGGTGATTCCTTCCCTCACGTGGCTCTGCCATCTCCCAGGGCCTTGTCACTCCCTGCAGCCAATCAGCAAAGAAAGAACTTGGAGAAGGCACCCACATTTCTTAAACCTGGCCTGAAAATGGTATAAAATGACTTCTGTTCATATTCTACCAATGCAAATTTAGCACGTGGTCCCTCCCATAAGGGGAGCTGGAAATACAGATCCAGGATGGGAAGCCCCTTTCTAGAAATATATTACACTATGAAAGAGGAGCATGAAGTCTGGTCTATAGCTCTCTATCTCTGCTATCTTCTAAATGGTAATTATTTCCATAAGGCTGCAAAAATGCATGCAAAATAATCTAGATGTATTTTCAGACTTCACAAATCTTTACCCATTATCACTGCCCCCAAAACACATTAAATAACACTTAAAATGCATGGCATAAAATAATAGAAATAATAAAAGACTGTGTAATCATTTATGTTTTATAGGGATACTACACTATTGCATCAAAGGCAATGGTCATAAAACTGTACCCCTAGGATGGAAAGAGTTGGCCGTAGAGAGTGGCAAGATGACCAACCTTCACCTCTCTTCACTCCATTGTGGGGGGCAGATACAGAGAGAGGACAAGATAAATCAATGTGAGGGAGGCAGCAGTCTGGTCTCCTTCTTGTGGCCCTTCAAGTTGATAAAGAAGAAGTGAAATGTCAACTGTTTTCTTTTTTTAATTTTAGTAACAAAAATCACATGGTTACTCATGTTTGTTCTCTTTTGGCCAAAGTTTCTGGATGACTTGCCAGCTAAATACCTTAGAAAGATGCCTTAATACCTAAATGATCGTATACATATGTGAAAAATAATGTGAAACTTTGAAGGGTAAACATGAACAATGCGTCTCAATCTCTTTATATTCCCCACAGGGCCTGGCAGTGCCTTGCCACGGCAGGCCCCTGCTAAGTAGATATTGATTTTTGATGGATTAAGGTGGATCCAGAGTTTGCTATGACTGTGCCTTACCTGAGTATTCTGTTCTAAACTATTTATTTTAATACTTTTGTATATATTATAGGCAGCAATCCCCTTCATGGACACTCTTTCTTTGATGTGAAAATGTACCCTATTGTTTAACTAAAAAAATTTTTTTAATTTTTAGTTTTATTTTTTTGGCCAGGCTGCGTGGCTTGTGGGCTCTTAGTTCCCCAACCAGGGACTGAATCTGGGCCCTCAGCAGTGAAAGCGCACAGTCCTAACCACTGGACCACCAGGGAATTCCCTTTTTACTTATTTTTTTAATTTAATTTATTATTTTTTTTTGAAAATGTACCCTAAATTAAGGTCTTCTCATTGTCTTTAGTTTTGAATCTGCTCTCCAGCTCTGAATGTGACAATTAGTTAAGGTACTAAATTTCTGTTCTATATATGACTAGACTATAATAAATAAAAATGTCTAAAAATATCTGAATACAGACATTTTCTATTTTAAATAGTAGTCACTTTTGATCATATCATTCTTATTTATCTAATGTACTAACGTGGGGCAGGGGAGGGGATCAATTTTATGTAATAAATGCCTTGTTGTAAATAGTCTTATAAAAATATAATATGTTGAGCTGTTTTAATAAGCTCCTGTCTTAAAGTGGGAAAATATTTTTATCTATAACTAAATTCCAGCAGCCACACACACCAAAAAGATTGATATATTTAATCACATTGAAAAGAAAATATCCCCACATGCCAAAAATACTATAAGCAAAGTCATAAAACAATGTAAAATTTGGGGAAATTTTTGCAACTTGCATTGTTGCAAAATGCAACAAAGAACTCTTATACAAAGAACTCTTAGAAATAAAACAAAAACAAAACCCCACTAATAACCCAATAGAAACATGAGCAAAGAATATAAAAGACCACACAGAGAAAAGAAATACAGTGGGCCTTAAATGTATGAAAAGATGTTCAATCTCATTCATCAAATAAGTGTAAATTAAAACTACACTGAAAACATATTTCACTAAGACTTTTAAACTTACGATTAAAAGCGTAAGTTTTTACTTTTACAAGTAAAATGTAAGTTTACTTACGTAAAAGTAAGTTTACTTTTACTTAAGTTACTTTTACTTACGTAAAAGTAAACGTAAGTTTACTTACTTACTTTTAAACGTAAGTTTAAACTTTTAAACACACGCTGTAGGTGAGGGTGTGGAGAAAATTAGGAGGATAATGTGGGACAACCTCTGCAGAGAACAACTTGACAATATCTCTCAAAACTGAAAATGCATTTAACTTTCCACCCAGCAATTCTACTTCTAGGAATTTACCTTAGAGATATAACTTATGTGCATAGTGACATGTATACTAGGTTATTCATTGCATTATTGTTTGTAATAGCAAAAATGTTGGAAACAACTTAAATGTTCATAGATAAGAGGACTGGATAATTAATTTATGGTTCATTCATACAGTGAAACACTCTCATATTATGAAAAAACGTTTTTTTAATGAGGAAGCTCTCTGTGAGCTGATACAGAAAGATCCTCAACCTATATATTAAGGGGGAAAAGCAAGATGCAGACCAGTGTGAACTGTATGCTACACTGTGTAAAAGACAGATTATTCCTATGTGCTTATTGGCACATAAAGAAACTCAGACTAATAACAATGGAGGAGAACAGATGGGAACCGGTGGCTAAGAGATGCCATAGAAGGGAGACTTTTGTGAAAATGTTTCAAATTTCTCCTGATGTATTAGCCTTGTTAATGTATTGTCTATGCAATAAGTTAAATTTTTAGAAGTAACGAGATCTCAGTGAACTTTTAATTCAGCTTTGGTGGGATGATGATGGTCTAAGGAAAATGTGAATTTTCATGACTAGTGACATAACTGTGTGGTACAGACCGTCTTGTATGGCTCACCGATCACTTCTTCTGCTCAAATCTTGTCTCCCCAGTGAAACCCACGGCCCTCGCCTCTTCTGGAGCCTCTACAGGGTCTAACCTAGGCACCTGTCTGGGGTCTGAGGACAACTTGTCCATTGATTAGGCCTCTGACTTTCATCTTTTTTCATCATGAGCACCTGTTATGCGTTTCCACTTCTTCCTTTCAAGTAAATCAAAATATTAGAGTGAAAGGACAAGTGACGTAGAAAGTTGCCCGGTAAATTTGGCCTCCTCAGTGTATATCTTCAGGTTAAAAATAAGGGCAGTCTCCATCTCACTGATGAAAATGTGTTTGCTTTCTGTTCAATTACCTATTGTATGTTGGATGGTATTTTCTGGTTCAAATAGCTGTCTATATCAAATGCCAACATTTAAAAATCTATTTCCTCGCTATAATAAAAAATCTATTTCCTCCGCTCCTGTTTCAATGTCGACAACTCTATTGTTAGAATCTGCAAGTTGGTGTCTTTCCAGCCAAAAGATAATTCAGATGAGATGTTTGATTTTACGATATAAATGTGATCTCACTCCTCCGTGTGAGCTGCTTCCTGAAAAATCACTTAGTAGAGCAAAGAGAAAAAGTCATGAAGAGTCCAGCAAGTGCTGTGCTGACCGCTGGGTTTGGCGGCGGCAGAGGCAGCCAAGTCTGAAATACTCCCGCCACGGGCGGAGGGGGCTCCCGGATCCCCTCCAAGAGGTGGAAACCCGCCCTCTACCTTTGGTGGAGGGAGTGGGTCCCGCCCTCAGGATCCGCAGAGAATCGTTCTAGGCAAAGCGTCCTAGCCTCGTGCAGTCTCCGGAGTCCGGGTGTAAAGGGCAGCTTACAGCCCTGCCCGCCCGCTGCTTGCTGGTGGGGGAGTCTGGGCGAGCAGTAGCGAGCCAGGGGGGCAGAGAAGTGTGGTGAGAAGGATGTCATCTGCCACCCCCCAGGCTGGATCCTCAGGGCTCAGCCTGGACAACCCAGTCCCCTGGCCGCACATGGCCCCTCCGCCAGGGCAGAAAGAGGGCGCTCAGGGCTGGATCCCCAGGTTTTAGCACCCTCTTCCCTCCCACTTCACAACCTTTTCTTTTCCCAGCCCCAGGGTTCCCTTTTTCTAATTCATTTCCCACTAGAGAAACTCTAGAACACATATGCTCGGGCAAGCTATTTGGGGTCAATTAATTAATCTGGCTGGGACTCAGTTTCCTGTTTTTTTATAGTAATATCAAACTTTACAACCTTTAGAAAACTATTGGGTAGTTTCCTATAAAGTTAAATATACACTTACTCTATTCAACTCCTAAGTATTTACCCAAGAGAAACTAAAATCTGCGTTCACTGAAACACTTGTCTACAAATGTTCATAGCAGCTTAATTCACAATAGCCAAAGACTAGAAACAACTCGAATGTCCATCAGCGAGTAAACTGGAAACACATTGTAATGTATTCATGCAATAGAATACTACTCAGCAATAAAAGGAACAACTACTGATACATGGTTCAGCATGAGCGAATCTCAAAAGGATTATACTAAATAAGCCAGACTCTATGATTCCATTTATAGGAAGTTTCTAGAAGAAGCAAAGTAGATCTATGGTCTAAGAAATCAGAACAGTGGTTTCTTTGGATGGTAAAGACTGAGAAGGGCAGAGGGAACTTTCTGGAGTGATGGAAATGTTCTATATCTTGATTGAGGTGAAGGTTACATGAGTATATACATTAGTCAAAAATCATACAATTGTACTTTAAATTTTGTGTGTTGTATTTTATGTCAATTAAACTTCAAGTTAAAAATATCTTTGGAAAAATAATAGGACCTACCTCACAGGGTTGTTGTAATTATTAAATGAGTGAATATGTAAAGTGTTTAGAGCAATGTTTGGCACATGGATATTACCACATAAGTATTTATATAGTATTTATAGTAGTATATACATGTAGCATTTATATATAGTATTAATAATTAATCTGATATCTGTGGCATTGTGGGAAAGACATTTTATTTTAAAGTACTATATGTCAGAATTTTTTTACTTTATTAATATATTTTATTTAACCCAATATATCCAAAACATTTTCATTTCAATATGTAATGAACATCAACTTATTAATGAGCTATTTACATTCTTTTTTCATAAGTCTTCAAAATTCTGTGTGTATTTTGCCACCACATCTCAATTTGGATACTAAATTTTCATCACAAATACTTAATCTGTATTTAGATTTTATAAAAGGTACAGTTGAAAAAGTAGATTCACATATCTAAGTTGCTCCAAAGATGCTTAAAATTTCTCCAAGAATTGTATCAAGTATCAGTTTTTAACTGTAAATTAAATATAATAAAATGAAATTTAAAATGTGGTTTATCAGTCACACTAGCCATGTTTCAAGGGCTCGACAGTCAAATGTGGATAATAGCTACTGTATAGGACATCACGTTCATTCAGGTATTCATCCTTAGCACCAGAAGAGACTGTTAAACTTGGAGGCAACAGAATTTTCTATAAAGGAATTCACACTGGAGGAGGTGGAATCACTTTACCACCGTCCCAACCTTGTAGGGAGCTGTGAGGATTAAATGGGGCCGTGTATCTCAGCTACATTTGTATTTGAGTAATAATAATATAAATACAGATAGTTAAGTCACCCAGTTTAACTTTCTGATGTAATTTCTATATCTGAGAAATGTTGCTTCAAGTCCACATATTAAAGAACCACAGAATGATGCAAGGGACATCACACATGCAACAATTCCATGACAAATACTCATAGATGCACCAAAAGACATCACGTCAGATGTAGCTATTTAAACTGCCCCTCTAAGAGGCTGCTTGTGACAGGAGAAGGAGCTTGACGGCCTTGGTTTGAAGGCTGGTTCAGCTTTTTCAAAAATAAATTTATTTATTTATTTTTGGCTGTGCTGGGTCTTTGTGGCTGCACTTGGGCTTTTCTCTAATTGCGGTGAGCGAGGGCTACTCTTCGTTGTGGCGCGCGGGCTTCTCATTGTGGTGGCTTCTCTTTATTGCGGAGCATGGGCTCTAGGCGCGTGGTCTCAGTAGTTGTGGCTCGCGGGCCCTAGAGCGCAGGGTCTGTAGTTGTGGCGCACAGGCTTAGCTGCTCCGTGGCATGTGGGATCTTCCCGGACCAGGGCTCGAACCCGTGTACCCTGCGTTGGCAGGTGGATTCTTAACCACTGGGCTACCAGGGAAGCCCCCCCCCCCGGGAAGCCCCCCCACCTACATCTTGATCACAGGTTGAACAGAGTTGAGAATAAACTATTGTATTCATTTTTAAGTACACACTGTGCTTGAGAAAGTAGTAATCAATCAACAACTGGAACCAAGCCTTCTTACCTATCAATCTCCACTGCCTTACAGAGTTTCTGTCATATTTCTGTCAAATTTGAGTAGACACTCAAATTTGTGTAGACCAAATGAATGAATTTCTTAAGCATCTACTATGAAGGCACTGTGCTTGATGTCATAGGCATGGAGGGGAGATATAAAGACGTTTTAGAGCCTTTTCTTGGTCCTCAGAACTAGGTGGGGAGAGCTGACAAATACATATGTAGACATACCTAACAAAACGAGGCAGCATAAGAAAAGAGCCAGATGAGTGGAAGTGACAACGTGCTTTAGGAGTTGAAAGACCATTGAGCTCCCTCAATGGGGTCTGGTTTTGTACCAAAGGAGAACAGTATCTGCAGATGGGCTGGATGCAGAAAGGAGGAGAGGGCATTCTGCCACAAAGAGCAGGATGGTGCTTGACACACCGGGGATAGGAGCTCTGCCACTTACTGGTTGTATGTTTCTGGGTGAGTAACCTGTGTGTGCCTCAGCTTCCTGCTCTGTAAAGCAGGAGTAGTACCTCTTACCTTATAGGGTTGTTACGAGCATTAAATGAGTTACTATGTATAAAGCACTTAGAACAGTGCCTGGCACAGGGTCAGTACTGTGTGTTAGCTCTTCTTAATATTATTCTTCCTAACAGAATTTTAAAATTCAGTAAGAAATTATTCAAAATGAAAATCAGTGAGGGAAATAAAAACCTGAATTTTAACACAAGGTCTTAGGGGAATATGACTTAACCTAAGTTTACATCATAGCATTAACACTGATTTTGAGAGTCCCATGGTATCAGATGAAGATACGGCTGCTGAAATCATGGACAGTATGTGAATAGAACTTCATGGTTACATTTTATTTTTTAATTTGCAAAGTATTTTCACTTACATTATCTCAAATATTGCATCAGCGTGCCCCCAGATCCTTCAGAAATCAGTGTGGCATCTAAGGTCAGGTCAGCTTCCCTCTGAGGGTTCAGAAAATAATATACATTTTACTCTTTTCTTTTCCCAGTTGAGCCTTAAACTGCCCCAAACACAAAAGATGAAGATGCACAGATTTCTGAGCTGTGTCTCCTGCATTGGCAGGCAGACTCTTAACCACTGTGCCACCAGGGAAGTCCTGGTTCAGCTTTTATTACATATGCTATTGAGGAAGTTATTTAATCTTTCTAAGCCTCAGTTTCCTTATCTGTAGAATGGGAACAACCCCATGTGGATTTTTGGAACAACTGGATGAGAGAAGACATGTGTTTCAGAAATAAAAACTGTTGCTGATCTCTGCAGAGCGTGAATGCTGGTGATGAGAGGGTCTTGTTTGAGCAGGTTGTCTGGTGTGTGGTTGAAAGCATGTGTTCCCATGAGCAGTTAAGGAAGGCATTACCCAGCTATTCTCTGCCTGAGGAAGGGGGAGAGATGCAGAAGCCCAGAGGAAGATTTTGGAGGGAGTGCCTGGGGTTGGGCAAGATTCAGAGGCCTCTCAGAGAAAGGGTGGATGAGGAACAGCCAAAAAGGCAACTAAGGGAAGAGATGTCTAACGGAATGAAATGCTGCACCCTGTGCTGTATGTATAAAATCCCCTCTTTCCTTGGTCTCCCCTGTAAGCCGTCAAAAAAAACCCTACAAGATTTACTAAAGCTCTTGTGTAAGTGGATTTTTTTGGAGAGGGGTGAGAGGAATTGCTAAGTCCTGCTTCAAGAGTGACACAGGGAGGAAAGATAGGCTGCAAACATCCAAATCTGGGTTACCCATGCGCCTTGCACAGTCCTGGGTTCAGGTAACGCGCTTAAAAAAACGACACATTTTATGCCGTGTTACGCGTGTGTACACGCCTGGCGGAAGAACCTGCCTCACTCCGCGCTGTGGGCTCGGGTTAGTGCTCCAACACAAATGTTTCTGTAACAATCAGGGTGTCTTTGCACCTCCAGGTGGGCGCGCAGGCGGTGGGGATGTGGCTACAGCAGGCACCGGTTCTGCCTCGCCAGTGGACCAGCAAAACCCCTCTTTGGAGTACAAATTACTCCCTCCTACATAGCTTCAGGCTGGTGGGAGGCGCTGGGCAGGGAGCACCGAGCAACCTCCCAGCTCGCGCCCCGCCGCGGCCTGGTGTGACTCCCGTGCGCCGCGCAGCTCCAGGTCCCCCTCCGGGATCTGGCCACAGGGGCCCATAACCCGGGCGGGTGACAGGACCCTGTGCGCTCCGCGAGCCTTCTGCGCTGCGGCCCCTTACTCGTGACTCTGGCCTCACGCCCGCCAGCCGCCCAGACTCCCCACCATGAGAGCCGGAGAGTGAGCCGGGACACGTTCCCCGGCCCCGCGCGCTGTCCCCCGGGGCCGGGCCAGGGTCAAGGTTTCCGCTCTGTCCGCTCGCAGCGCCGCCTTCTGGCGCTGAGCCGGCGGGAACGTGCCTGAACCTCCGAAGCGGATCTCGCACTGCCTGTTCCGTCGCCACCGACTAGGCGGAGACTGGGCGCCCGCTTGGACCCGGAGGCCGCGAGGGGCGGGGCCGCCGGCTGGGTGGCCGCCCGGGGCCGCCCCTGGGGCCTGCGCTCTGCCAGGTCGGAACAGAATGTTTTAGACCCGAGTTTTAAGACGACGCTCCGATGTTGCTTGGATTGGACAGCAGTGTGTTAACTAGGGTCAACAGCTTCAGTGAGCTCAGCTGGTGACGAGAGCCAAGCCTTCTTCCGAGCAGGTCTCAGACCAGCCCTCCAACCCACCGAGGAGGTCAGGAGTTCTTGACCTCTCCCCATGTCCGCACCCCACCCTCCTCTGCCCTGCCCCTCTGTCCCGCAGACCTCTATTTGGGGGCTAGTCATGAACTCTCCTGGCTCTGACACCCTCACCTGTTGAGTGTCCATCTGTACGGACCTGGGGTTTGCCCTCTTGGTCTTTGTCCTCCTGCCCTGCCCTCCTCCTCCCTCCCATCACCTTGTCTTCCCCAGTGACCCAGTCTCCCCCAGATCTTTCCTCAGCCCCACCCCTGACCCTCATCACAGCTCAAGCTCACTCAGAAGCTTTAGCAATAACCCTAGTAGGTAGTCAACTCCCATCCCCATTCTCATCCCTGTTTCCCAGTCTTCACAACTCTGTGGCTATTTCTGGCTCCCTATTCCCCCACCTCACTAATCTCCATCCTTAACATGTGCCCCAAACCATGCCCTCCCCCAGCTGTCATCAAGGTTCTGACTCAGGCTTCCGCCACACCTCCCTTGAATCTGGAATCAGTGTCCCAGTTCAGCACAGGAACTTCTGACCCAGCCTGATGGAATTTGTGTGACCCACTGGTGTCCCCAGGTGAGCCTCCAGCTCCTGTCCTGGCCTGGGCCCCATTCGCAGCTGTGTCCTCACTTGTGCTCACAGAGTTATCAGTGGCATCTGGAGGTCTGGCTGAATCCATTCTTCTTGTCCAGCAGGCCTGCTGGGGTCCACAGAGCAGATTCAGGTTCCTGCTTTTTTTGTCCAAAGGTTTGAAGCCCTGTTTCTTTTTTCATTTTTTAAAATTTTATTGAAGTATAGTTGATTTACAATGTTGTGTTAATTTCTGCCGTACAGCAAAGTGACTCAGTTATACATATATATATAGTCTTTTTCACATTCTTTTCCATTATGGTTTATCACAGGATATGGAATATAGTTTCCTTGCTATACAGTAGGGCCTTGTTGTTTATCCATCCTATACATACTAGTTTGCATCTGCTAATCCCAAACTCCCAGTCCTTCCCTCCCCCAGCCTCTGTCCCCCTTAGCAACCACTAGTCTGTTCTCTATGTCTGTGAGTCTGTTTTTGTTTTGTAGATATGTTCATTTGTGTCGTATTTTGAATTCCACATATAAGTGATATCATATGGTCTTTGTCTTTCTCTTCCTGACTTACTTCACTTCGTACGACAATCTCTAGGTCCATCCATGTTCCTGCAAATGGCATTATTTCATTCTTTTTTATGGCTGAGTAATATTCCATTGTATATACATATACCACATCTTCTTTATCCATTCATCTGTCGATGGACATTTAGGTTGTTTCCATGTCTTGGCTATTGTAAATCGTGCTACTATGAACATAGGGGTGCATGTATCTTTTCAAATTATAGTTTTGTCTGGGACTATGCCCAGGAGTGGGATTGCTGGATCATATGGCAAACCTATTTTTAGTTTTTTGAGGAATCTCCATACTGTTTTCCATAATGGCTGCACCAATTTTCATTCCCAAAAGCAGTTAAGAGGGTTACCTTTTCTCCACACCCTCTCCAACATTTATTATTTGTAGACTTTTTAATAACAGCAACTCTGACCGGTGTGAGGTGGTACCTCATTGTAGTTTTGATTTGCATTTCTCTAATAATTAGTGATGTGAGCATCTTTTCATGTACCTATTGGCCATCTGTATGTCTTCTTTGGAGAAATGTCTATTTAGGTCTTCTGCCCATTTTTAGATTGGGTTGTTTTTCTGTTATTGAGTTATATGAGCTGTTTGTATATTTTGGAAGTTAAGCCTTTGTCGGTCGCATCATTTGCAAACATTTTCTCCTAGTCCATAGGTTGTCTTTTCGTTTTGTTTATGGTTTCCTTTGCTGTAGAAGCTTGTAAGTTTCATTAGATCCCATTTGTTTATTTTTGCTTTTATTTCTATTGCCTTGGGAGATTGACTTAAGAAAACATTGGTATGATTTATGTCAGAGAATGTTCTGCCTTTGTTCTCTTCTAGGAGTTTTATGGTGTCATGTCTTATATTTAAGTCTTTAAGCCATTCTGAATTTATTTTTGTGTATAGTGTGAAGGTGTGTTCTAACACATTGATTTACATGTGGCTGTTCAACTTTTCCAACACCACTTTCTGAAGAGGCTTTCTTTTCCCCATTGTATATTCTTGCCTCCTTTGTCCAAGATTCATAGTCCATAGGTGTGTGGGTTTATTTCTGGGCTCTCTATTCTGTTCCATTGAGCCATATGTCTGTTTTTGTGCCAATACCATGCTGTTTTCATTACTGTAGCTTTGTAGTATTGTCTGAAGTCTGAGAGGGTTATGCCTCCTGCTTTGTTCTTTTTCCTAAGGATTGCTTTGGCAATTCTGGGTCTTTTTTGAGTCCATATAAATATTAGAATTATTCATTCTAGTTCTGTGAAAAATGTCATGGGTAATTTAATAGGGATTGCATTAAATTGCTTTGGGTAGTATGGCCATTTTAACAATATTAATTCTTCCAATCCAAGAGCATGGGATAACTTCCCATTTCTTTGAATCATCTTCAATTTCCTTTATTAATGTTTTGTAGTTCTCAGCATATAAGTCTTTCTCCTCCTTGGTGAGGTTTATTCCTAAGTATTTTATTTTTTTCCTGTGATTTTAAAAGGGATTGTTTGCATTCCCTTTCTGATATTTCATTGCTAGTGTAAAGAAATGCAACAGATTTCTGTATGTTAATCTTGTATCCTGCTACCTTGCTGAATTCATTTATCAGTTCTAGTAGTTTTTATGTGTAGTGTTTAAAGTTTTCTATGTATAGTATCATGTCATCTGTATATAATGACAATTTGGAGCCCTGTTTCTTAATCTCACCTGCCATTGAGGGTCCTGCATCCTCCAAGGACGTCCTGGGATGATGGAAGTGGAGGAGAGCTTGCCTACCCTCCCAGCACAGCCAGGGATGCTCTTTGGTCAGCTAAACATTCCCACCAAGAATTGGTAAAGGAAGCGAGGGCTGGTTTGATCCAGAGTCTCAACTGCCTCTGTTTCCTGAAGTTGATGATGACAACATATCCACTTTCTGAGCACCTACTGAATGTATTAAGGGAAGATAATCACCCTCTCCCCTGGCTTGGCTAAATCGTACCCCTTCCATCAAGGCCCAAGCTCCATGAGGCTGAGGGCTTAATTAAGAGCCTGCCTTTGTAACTTGCCATGATTTTCTCACTCTGTCCTTGCTTTCTTGAGAAAGAGCCAATAATGTTAACTCTGTCCCTTTGGTCAGCTCTGGAGCATCCCATCACACCTTAGGCTAGACAGCCAGTGGCATGCCAAGAGAGGCTGGACTTTGCTTTCCAGAGACACTCAGGATGTGTACCGTGGATGAGTGCCCAAAAAGATGTGTGTGTGCAGGTCTCTCATGCCCCATGAAGCCTCCACAGAGCTCTTCTTGGCTCGTGACTGAGGACACAGTGTGTCCTGCCTCTGTATGAAGGCAGGAGTCCGTTCTTTCAGGGATACATACTAAAATAGTGCTTCTCACATTTTAGGATATTTTTTCTACCAGGAAAAACATTGGAGAAGGGGCCAAGAGGAAGTGGCTAACTTTTCACTTTTCCAGGAAGTTCATTGATAATAATTACCAACTACCATCACCATCATTTCATTCATAAACAAACTCTTTTTAATTCTAAAAATATGGTAAGGACATCATTGAAGGATTACTAATAGATTTTGCTTGTTTTTACTTTTTGCTTTGAAATGATTTCAAACTTAGAGACAGAAAAGTTGCAAGAGTAGTACAATAAACTCTTCACTCAGATTTGCCAATTACTAAAGATTTTGCTGTATTTGGTTTGTCATTTTACACACACACACACACACACACACACACACACATGCACGCATATGTGCAGAGAGAAAATAGTCTAGATACATACATTTCTTATCTAAACTGTTTGAGAGTAAATTGTAGATATGGCATCTCTTAACCCTGAAATACCACAATACTATTATCAAAATCAGGAAATTTAACATCTTTGGTACAATACTATTATCTAGTCTACATACCTTCTTCAAATTTTGCCAATTGTCCCAATAATGTCTCCTCCCCCATCCTCCTCCTCCTCCTCTCCCTCCTTCTTCTTCTCCTCCTTTCCTCTCTCCTCCCTCTCTTCCTCCTCTCCTCCTCCTCCTCCTCTTTCTCATCCTTTCTTTCCTTCTCCCTCTCCTCCTCCTCCTCCTCCTTCTTCTTCTAAGAGCTATTGTTTTCTCTGGTCCAGGATCCAGCCCAGGATCACATGTTGCACTTAGTTGTCATGTATCTTCAGTCTCCTTCAAACTGGAACAGCTCCTCAGCCTTTCTTTGTCTTTCATGACATTGATGTTTGTTTTTTTTTTAAGTACTGGCTAGTTTTTATGTAGACTGTCCCTCAGTTGGAATTTGTCTGATGTTTCCTCATGAGTATATTCAAGTAATGCATTTCTGCCAAGAATACCACAGCAATAATGTGTCCTTTCTCAGTATATCACAGCAAGAAGCACATGACATTGGTTTGTCCTATGTTGAGAGATGTTAACTTTGATCACACAGTTAGAATGGTGACGACTATGTTTCTCTACTGTTATGTTACTGTTTTTCCCTTTGGAATTGGTAAGTAATTTGTAAGGTGAAGTAACAAGTCTTTGAAATGAAATGTGATTGGCTTTTTGGAAAACTCAGAGTCCTTATTTTCCTCATTTGCACTTGTCTAGTGAAAATATCTTCAAGATCATCAGTGATCCATGCACTGGCTCTTGAAAATCACTGCACAAGGATGCAAGCAAGTCATTCATCTATCTAACAAATACTTGAGTAATATATATGCCAGGCACCTCAGAGGAAAGGATGGAATACGATCAGGACCAATAAATAATGCAATCAACTATAGTCCACCTCTTTTGTGGGCTCTGGACCTAACTTCCAATTTGTGGAAAACACAGTGGGCAGAGGAACAAGTTGAACAACAGTTGGAGGAAACAGTCACTAAATTCAGAATGTGGAACATTCTGTAAGAAAGCTGACCTGTGGTCTTCAAAAGGTCAAGGTCATGGAAAAAGTAGTGACTAATCTAGATTAAATGATACAACAATTCATGAACTTTGAATCTGATTTTTTTAAGATATTAAATAAATAAAAAGATATAATTGGGGACAATTGGGGAAATTTTCTTGTAGACTTAGATGATGTTATGGAATTATTGTTAGTTTACTTAGATGTATAGTGGTTTTGTAGTTATATAAGGAAATGCCCTTATTTTAGGAGATGCATGCTAAATAATGCTAATTTAGGGGTGAAGTGGCATGATGTTTACAATTTATTTTCAAAAAATGTATTCATATATAGAGAGAAAGCAAAATGGTAAATTGTTAACGCTTGGTAGAGAGTGTAAGGGTGCTCATAGTACTATTTTTTCAACTTTTCTGTGGTTTTGCAATTTTGAAAATAAAATTTGAAGGAAAACTATATAGGTGTGATTGTGATTAATAAAAATAAAACTCTCCTTTAAACATTGCTGAACTTATAGTAGGTATTTTTTTTAATCATTGTAAGTTTTCTCTACCAATTTTTCTTCACTATGGTATGAGGAGAAGGTCCTCAATTTTTTTATATTTAAAAAGGCTCCTTATTCAGCCTTTCTGGAAAGTATCTGGGTGATATAAGAAATTCCTTACAATATATGTGGATAATATCAAGACAAAAATATATATGGGTTGTTTTACTTGCTTGTTAAATTAATTGGGAATATTCAGTGCTCCTTAGGTCCTGGCTCTGTTTCCAAGTAAGAAAAGGCAATAAACATAAACATTAAAATCAAAAAAATAAAGAAAGAAACACCTTACAAACTTCATATCACCTTTGACTTGGAAATTTAACCAAGAAAATAATGTATTTCCGTAAAGATTCAACAATAAAGATGTTCACCCCAGTATAACAATATGTCAGTGTAAAACTGGATATAATTTAAATGCTCAACAATAAGGAGTTGGTCAAATAAACTATGGCCCAGTCAGCCAAAGAAAGGAATATAATGCAGCCATCAAAAATGTTGTGGGGTCAGCCATGTATTGACAATAGTTGAGGCTGGGTAATTTGTATATAGGAGCCAATTATACTAGGCTCTCTACCTTCATACATTTTTGGAATTTTCCTTAATTAAAAAAAAAAAAAGAATGTTGCAGAACAATGTTGAACAAGTGAGTGGAAAGATATTTGTACAATATATTTAGTTAATAAAAAAAACCTGTATATACTATATAATCCCATTTTTGCTTAAAAAAAAAACTGAGAAAAAAAAAAAACTGAGAAGAAAAACTGGAAAAATATACACCCAAGTGGCCTTACCTTGCTTACCTCCTGGGGTTGGGTTTACAGGTAATTTTTATTATTTTCTTTTTCCTTATTTCCTCTTTCTAAAATTTATGAGGCAAACATGAATTACTTTTATACTAAGAAAGCAATAAAAATGAAATTTGAAGGAATGTTGCTGAGTTACCAAATGTGTTCCTTTGAGGAGTCTAAAGGAGCCCCACTGAGGGTCTCTGGGGCCTTATCCAGAGGTAGGACCATCCCCGGCCACAAGGTGGCAGTGCTGCTTGCTGAGGCCGCCCTCCTTGGGTTGAGCACCCTGCCGTACCCCATAAACTGTCCTTCGCCCCTGGCTCCCCTCTTACCCTGAAAACCCAGGGGCACCCCCTGGAAGAAGAAAGACAACCTGGTGTGCACCTAGGTTAGGGATGCAAATGGTGCGGGGGAGGGGAGTGGAGATGGCTAATCAGGAAATGTTCCTTTCCTTGGGGAAACTGGTAAGCCTTCCCCACTAGAGCTTGTCTAGTTGTCTCTAGATGTGGCAGTGACTGCCAGATTGAGCGTGTGTGTGTGTGTGTGTGTGTGTAACTGTGTGTTTAATAATATGTTCTGCGTGTTTTACTGATTGTGTCATTTTCCTTGTTTGTGTGTGTGTGTGTTTTAATGTTTAGAACCTGTTTTTTATTTCAGAACAACGTGGATAGAATCTTGACAAAAACACATTTATTTAGTACCCAATTCCATGCATATTTCTTCTGCTTCAGTCCACACATTGTTCATCATGTTGGAAATCCATCCTATACCTGCCTCTGAAGCAGGATCATTGTACTATACTGATAAAAATTACAGCAAATAACAACCAATATCCAATGTATTGAGTAACGGTATCATTTTGCATTATGCTCTGTGAGCTTATCATAAAAGTACTTTATCTATAAAACAACAAGGTAACTATATTTATAAAATCGTTTCCCAATTAAGAAAATATTTAATAATTTATAGAATTTGACATTTGCTCAATGTTTTCTAAATACAACTCAGTTGTTTAAAGTGTAAAATTTAATGTTTTTTAGTATATTCACAGAGTTCTGCAACCATCACCACAATCAATTTTAGGATATTTTTATCATCCTCAAAAGAAACTCTGTATGCATTAGTAGTCATTCCCCATTTCCCCCCAATTCCCTCCCTAAACAAGCACCAATCTGCTGTCTCTATATATTTACCTGTTCTGGACATTTCATACAAATGGAATTATGCAATATATGGTCTTTTGTGACTGATTTGGCATAATGTTTTCAAAGTTCATGTATGTTGTCACATGTATCAGTAATAAAGTCCTTTTTATTGCTAAATAATATTCCATTGTATGGAGTTTTACTTATCTTCATCAGCTGATGGATATTTGGGTTGTTTCCACTTTTTGGTTATTATAAATAAAGCTGTTATGAACATTATTCATGTACATGTTTTTGTATGGATATATGTTTTCATTTCTCCTGGGTATATACCCTGGTAACTCTGTGTTTAACTTTTGAGGAACCAGCAGGATGTTTCCCAGTAGCAATGTATGTGGGTTCCAGTTTCTCCACATCCTAGACAATGATTGTTGTTATCTGTCTTTTTGGTCATAGTCATCCTGGTAGGTATGAAGTGGTATCTCATTATGTTTTTGTTTTTAATACATTTTATTTATTTATTTTTTGGCTGCGTTGGGTCTTTTCTTGCTGTGCGCGGGCTTTCTCTAGTTGCAGCGAGCAGGGGCCACTCTACCTTGCGGTGCGGGGTCTTCTCATTGCGGTGGCTTCTATTGTTGCGGAGCACAAGCTCTAGGCATGTGGGCTTCAGTAGTTGTGGCTCGCAGACTCTAGAGTGCAGGCTCAGTAGTTGTGGCACACTGGCTTAGTTGCTCCATGGCATGTCAGATCTTCCTGGACCAGGGCTCGAACCCATGTCTCCTGCATTGGCAGGCAGATTCTTAACCACTGCACCACTAGGGAAGTCCCTCTCGTTGTGGTTTTGATTTGCATTTCCCTGATGGCTAGTGGCCATTTGCATATCTTCTTTGGAGAAATGTCTATTCAGATCCTTTGCTCATTTTTTAGTTGGATTACTTGTAATTTTATTATTGTAAGAGTTCTTTATATATATTGGATACCAGCACCTTATCAGACATCAGATTTGCAAATATTTTTGCAAATACTTTATCTGATTTGCAAATATTTTATCTCATTCTGTGGGTTGTCTTTTTTTCTTTCCTGATGGTGTTTATTCTCTGAAGCACAAAAGTTTTTAATTTTGATGAAGTTCAGTTTAACTATTTTTTTCTTCTGTCACTTGTGACCCCAAGGTCACAAGGATTTATGCCTACATTTTCTTTCTATATTTCTTCTAAGAAATATATGGTGTTTTGGTTTGAGGTAGGAGGCCAACTTTGGATATCCAGTTGTTCCAGCACCATTTGCTGAAAAGATTGTTCGTTCCCCCTTTGAATTGTCTTGGCACCCTTGTTGAAAATCAGTTGATTATAAATTTAAAGGTTTATTTCTAGACTCTCGATTATATGCTATTGCTCTATACCTATCCTTAGACCAGCACCACACTGTCTTGATTACTGTGAATTTGTATTAAGTTTTGAAATTGGGAACAGTGAGTCTTTCAGCTTTGCTCTTTTTCAAGATTGTTGTGGCAATTCTGGGTCCCTGGAATTTCCATATGAATCTTGAGTGAGCTTGTGAATTCCTACAAAAAATCCAGCTAGGATTTTGAGGTGAATTATGTTGAATCTGTAGATCAATTTTAAGAGCATCGGCGTCTTAACCGTATTGTCTTCTGATCCATGAACATAGGATGTCTATTAATTAGGTGCACATCTGATTTTTTATTTTATTTTTACTAGGCAGGAAGCTAAAATATCAGAAGGGTCTGGTTCACTCTCAAACATCTGGGTACCTTGAATAAAGCCTACTAAGCAAGTGGGTTTCATTCAGCACAGCTTTGAGGATAACACTCCCTCCCTTTGCAGTACAGACAGTTGCTCAGAATAACTTGGAGTTGTTGCCACAAATGGCTGGTTTTGTACTGTAAGAAAGTTTGGGAAAGTTTTCTCTGGACTTAATTTCCTTACCTGTAGAAAGGTAATAACTATGATTACCTCAATCACTTTAGTAAAAATTTGCTAAATGAAAAAAAAGTTTAATTATAAAAAATCAATAGAAAAAAGACTTGAACAGACATTTCATTAAAGAAGATATACAAATGGCCAATAAACAAATGAAATATGCTCAGTGTCATTAGCCAACATGCAAATTGAGACCATGTTGAGATACATACCCACCAGAATGGCTAAAATTTAAAAGGCTGGGCTTCCCTGGTGGCGCGGTGGTTGCGAGTCCACCTGCCGATGCAGGGGACATGGGTTCGTGCCGCGGTCTGGGAAGATCCCACATGCCGCGGAGTGGCTGGGCTCGTGAGCCATGGCCGCTGAGCCTGCGCGTCCGGAGGCTGTGCTCCGCAACGGGAGAGGCCCGCGTACAGCAAAAAAAAAAAAAAAAAAAAAATTTAAAAGGCTGACAAAGCCTTTTACTGGTGAGAATACAGAACAATTGGGACTCTCATTTACTGCTGGTGGGAGTGTTAAATGGTACAACCACTTTGGAGAAAACTGGCTGTTTTTTGTAAAGTTAACATACATAACAGTATGTGGTATTTACCCAAGAGAAATGAAAATATACATCTATAGAAAGATTTGTACATGAATATTAAGAGCAGTTTTATTCACAATAACCAAAAATCAGAAACAACCCAAGATCCATTGACAGGAGAATGGATAAATAAATTGTGGTATATCCAATACAATTAAAGACAAGTCAGTAATTTAAGAGAACAAATTACTGATACACACAACACGCACGAATCTTAAAAATATTATGCTGAATGCAAGACGCCAAACACGATGATTTCATTTGTATGAAATTCTAGAGCAGACTAAACTAAGCTATGTAACAGCAGATGAGTTGTTTCCTGGTGACAATGCGGGTTGGAGGAATGACTGCAAAGAGGCTTAAGGAAACTTTCTGAGGTGATGGAAGTGCTCTGTCTTCATTGGAGGCGTGGTTATATGAGTTTATAGCTTTGGAAAAACTCGATCGAGCTGCTTTTAGTGTACTTGATGTACGTTACAATTAGTATACTTAAAAGGATACATTCGTGATAAAATAAAATTAATATACTTAAAATGGGTATACTTTATTATATGTTGAGTTGAAAACAAGTCCACACTCCAAAGTTGGCTATTACAAGTGCTCCTGCTATCTTTCTGTCTTATCTGTATCAGGTGCTTCGCTAATTGTCAGAATGAATGTTAGAAACTGGTTTTCCCTGATGAAATACTTATTGATCAATAAATTAATAAATGCCTCCCTCAGTATTGTTGCAAGGATCAAATGTGATAACATGTGCAAGTACCGCTTTGATGGACTTTACAAGCAAGTCTTGGCTTACGAGTCAGAAATCCCCCAGGCTTCCAGCGTCCCCACAACCCTGACCTAAATGCCTGAGAGGTCCCTCTGGCTGTCCCCTCGCAGGGTCTTGGCTTGCTTACAGTCACCTCCAGGTCACCCGCCCACAATGTCTGGCCCCACCCAGTGCCCAGGCCCCTGGGGGTTCATACTCTGGTGTCTCTCCTTAGGTATAAATAAAACAGTGTCCTGAATAATTGCACATCTCGTCCTTGGCTTTTTTCTCCCTGACCCTGCAAGTTACTTTGAGTAGTGGTTGGAAGTGGTTGGGCTTTACTGTTCTTTCCCACTGAGAGAGCAGGAGTAAAGACCCTTCCAACAACGACTCCTCTGAGCAGCCTGGTGTACGCGTGGGCTGCCCACTGCAGCCTCACCTCCCACGATGTGGGCTCTGTAGACCAGATCCTGGGAAAGTTAAAGCTGCTCACACCCCAGGGGTAAACACAGTTGACAGTGCTCACTGTGCTTCCAGAACTTTTTTTAGGCACATGAAAATATATGGGCTTGTTTATAAGTGTGTGTTCATTTAAAAAAAAAAAACACACTGGGATCATATTCTTTGAATTCAACAAGTATTTGTTGATTACCTTCTATATGCTAGGCACTTTTGAATCATTGAAAATAATTCTGCAGCTTGCAGTTTCTGCTTAAAAGTATAAAAATCTTTCCATGTCAATACATAATGATCTGTCATTATTTTTTCATTATTGTAAAACATTAGTGCACTTATCACTTTGATGTATTTTATGCTGTGATAAATATGGAGTTGATAGAGGTATGCATAGGTATTTCTATCACCAGCATTGGGTGGGATACAATGAGCAGATTACCTAAGATTAAGAAATTGGGCAATAGTATGGGTTATGGACTTAAGTCATAGGATCTTTCTCCCTAATGAGTTAAAGCATGTTTTTTAGTTTTGCTTTCTACTGTGGGTCTGTTAGATCAGTACAACCACTTATGATCTGCATCATTGTGATAGCTGATACTGAGGGAGTTTGTTGGGGTTGGAGGATGGCAAGTGAAGGCCAAGGTAGGACTAGAGAAGTAAGATGGGCCCTGAGCACTTGGGATATTGGAGGTCATGTAAAGAGCCATGGGACAATATTAGAATTTTATATTTTTTTTTCCGGTTTTAATGAGATTGACATATAACATGGTATTAGTTTAAGTGTACAACATAATGACTTGACATTATATATATATATATATATATATATAAATGATCACCACAATAAGTTTAGTTAACATCCATCACCTCAAAGAGTTATAATTTTTTTCTTCTGATGAGAATTATTAAGATCTACTCTCTCAGCAACTTCCAAATATGCAATTCAGTACTGTTAATATAGTCACCATGTTATACTTAACATCCCCAGAACTTATTTATCTTATAACTGGAGATTTGTACCTTTTGACAACATTCACCCATTTTCCCCAACCCCATCCTCTACCCCCTGGCCCTGGCAACCACCAATCTGTTCTCTGTTTCCACGAGTTGGGGTTTTTTTAGATTCAACATGTAAGTGAAAGGATACAGTATCTGACTTTGTCTGACTTATTCCACTTGGCATAATGCCCTCAAGGCCCATCGATGTTGTTGCAAATGGCAGGATTTCCTTCCTTTTTTGTGGCTAAATAATATTCCAGTGTGTGTGTGTGTGTGTGTGTGTATACATGCCGTATTTTCTTTGTCCATTCATCCATCAATGGACACTAAGGTTGTTTCCATGTCTTGGCTACTGTAAATATTGCTGCAATGAACATGGGAGTATAGTTTTTTGGGGTTTTTTTTTTGGTACGCGGGCCTCTCACTGTTGTGGGCTCTCCCGTTGCGGAGCACAGGCTCTGGATGCGCAGGCTCAGCGGCCATGGCTCACAGGCCCAGCCGCCCTGCGGCATGTGGGATCTTCCCGGACCGGGGCACGAACCCGTGTCCCCTGCATCGGCAGGCGGACTCTCAACCACTGCGCCACCAGGGAAGCCCATGGATATTAACTGAGTAGTTTATGACCTTCAGCACAGGGCACTTCTAGACTACAAATTAAGAGAGGTCAAGCTCTGGCCGCTCCTATGGGTGAGCTTCAGATTTGACTAACACTGGCTCAGGTTAGTTGTGCACTTTCACAAGTGAAGATTCTTTTCTCCCTTCCCATCACCCTCTAAGGTAAATGTCATTATCTCATTTATAGATGAAGAAACAGGTCCAGAGAGGCTGATGCTTCCAAATCACAAAGTTAATGAGTAACAGAGTCAGGGAGGAAGGGGCGTCTGAGGGTAAAGGGAAGAATAGCAAGGGCAAGGCCAATAATAACCCTGGGGCTTGCGTGGGACTAGGCCTAGGTCTCAAGGTCAGACCAGAGGGTTGGGGTTGGGGGCCAGGAATGATGCTAAATTCCTTCCCAGACTACAGCATGTGGGATCTGTTCTGCCTGCGTTTGTCCGGTTGGGCAGGAAGCAGAGGCTGCAAATATGGGGAGAGGAATGCCTTGGGTCTCGTAACTCACAAGGCCTGAGGGAGGAGTGGAGAGGACTGTTACCCTGGTGATGGCGGAGGTGTCTACATGTTGATTATATGTGTGCAGGCCTCGTCTACAAGCTACTGGGAAACCTCATCCTTCCTCCCAGCCGGCTGCTGCTCAGTCACTGCCCAGTGCCCTCTGTATAGACCTCATTCCTCCAAATAAAAGCAGCCCCTTAAGCGATCCTTGTAGAGCGGGGGCTCTAAGCCTGGGATTTTCAAGGACAGACTCTTGTTTAACCACTTTGTTCCAGCACTTGTAGCTCGGTCCTCAGAGCTCAGTGCTCTGAAGAAACATTTTCAGCAGATTCTGGGTGGGGCGCTAGCAGAGAGCCGAGTGCCTTTCCCTTGAGAGTCCATTCATTCCCCAGGGAAGCTCAGCTCCAGTGGACAAGCTTCCAGGATCGCAGAAACTTCTGTGGCCCTGCACATGCAGAGTTTCAGTCCTCAAATAGGAGGCTCCCCAGGGGTGGTGCCAACGCAGCCTCTGCGCCCCACAACCTAGGGGAAGGCACAATATACCTCTCCCTCTGCCAGGTGTGTTAAGGGGGCTCTGCCCACTGGCAGCGTGACTGACCTGGTAGTTTGCTGGTGCTTTCAGATCTGAGAGGCCTGAGGACCGCAGAGAGGAGCCTTGCATCCTGAGCCTAGCGAGACTGTGGTCCAGGATCTCAGGAAGGTATAGTCTCTCAACTTTCTTATTTGTAAAAATAGTAGGAAATCATCCATCCTGTGCTGATATAAGGGAATGTTCTTTATTCTTAGGAAATTCTATATATGCCTGGGGAGGGGGTGGCACGGAGATAGCAAAGATGCAAATAATTGGTGAATCTGAGTAAAACATATTTGGAAATTCCTTGTATTGCACAACTCTTCTGTAAGTTTGAAATGGTATCGAAATTAAGTGGTGACACGGGGCTTCCC